>NW_028322097.1:1872500-1882500 GCF_057628025.1 Oncorhynchus mykiss
CTCTACCATGAAACATCCCAGTCACTCTCTTCAGTCTCCTCTACCATGAAACATCCCAGTCACTCTCTTCAGTCTCCTCTACCATGAAACATCCCAGTCACTCTCGTCAGTCTCCTCTACCATGAAACATCCCAGTCACTCTCTACAGTCTCTACCATGAAACATCCCAGTCACTCTCTTCAGTCTCTACCATGAAACATCCCAGTCACTCTCTTCAGTCTCCTCTACCATGAAACATCCCAGTCACTCTCTTCAGTCTCCTCTACCATTAAACATCCCAGTCACTCTCATCAGTCTCCTCTACCATGAAACATCCCAGTCACTCTCTTCAGTCTCCTCTACCATTAAACATCCCAGTCACTCTCATCAGTCTCCTCTACCATGAAACATCCCAGTCACTCTCTACAGTCTCTACCATGAAACATCCCAGTCACTCTCTTCAGTCTCCTCTACCATGAAACATCCCAGTCCCTCTCTTCAGTCTCTCCCATGAAACATCCCAGTCACTCTCTTCAGTCTCCTCTACCATGAAAGACCACAGTCACTCTCTTCAGTCTCTACCATGAAACATCCCAGTCACTCTCTTCAGTCTCTACCATGAAACATCCCAGTCACTCTCATGAGTCTCTACCATGAAACATCCTAGTCACTCTCTTCAGTCAATACCATGAAAAATCCCAGTCACTCTCTTTAGTCTCCTCTACCATGAAACATCCCAGTCACTCTCTTCAGTCTCTACCATGAAACATCCCAGTCACTCTCATCAGTCTCCTCTACCATGAAACATCCCAGTCACTCTCTTCAGTCTCTACCATGAAACATCCCAGTCACTCTCATCAGTCTCCTCTACCATGAAACATCCCAGTCACTCTCATCAGTCTCCTCTACCATGAAACATCCCAGTCACTCTCTTCAGTCTCTACCATGAAACATCCCAGTCACTCTCATCAGTCTCCTCTACCATGAAACATCCCAGTCACTCTCTTCAGTCTCTCCCATGAAACATCCCAGTCACTCTCTTCAGTCTCTACCATGAAACATCCCAGTCACTCTCTTCAGTCTCTACCATGAAACATCCCAGTCACTCTCTTCAGTCTCCTCTACCATGAAACATCCCAGTCACTCTCTTCAGTCTCCTCTACCATGAAACATCCCAGTCACTCTCTTCAGTCTCTACCATGAAACATCCCAGTTACTATCTTCAGTCTCTACCATGAACATCCCAGTCACTCTCTTCAGTCTCTACCATGAAACATCCCAGTCCCTCTCTTCAGTCTCTACCATGAAACATCCCAGTCCCTCTCTTCAGTCTCTACCATGAAACATCCCAGTCCCTCTCTTCAGTCTCTACCATGAAACATCCCAGTCCCTCTCTTCAGTCTCTACCATGAAACATCCCAGTCCCTCTCTGCAGTCTCTACCATGAAACATCCCAGTCACTCTCATCAGTCTTCTCTACCATGAAACATCCCAGTCACTCCCTTCAGTCTCCACCATGAAATATCCCAGTCACTCTCTTCAGTCTCTCCCATGAAACATCCCAGTCACTCTCTCCAGTCTCCTCTGAGGATTGCAGTTACTCAGGTGGGTTCGAAGCGACAACCTGCTGGTAAGAAAAACATTGAATGAGGCCCTTCCATCTAATGCCAGTAGAACACAGTCTGCTAACCCATCGTTAGGAGACTACAGGTACACACCAAATGGGGAGGGTGAAATGGGCAGAGGGAGACAGGAGTCACAACCTGAAGAGTTCTTCACACACACACACAACCTGAAAAGTCATATTCTTCACACACACACACACACACACACACACACACACACACACACACACACACACACACACACACACACACACACACACAACCTAAAGAGTCCTCTTTTCTCCTCTCGTCTCTTCTGGTTTCTACTCTCCTCTTTTCTCCTCTCCTCTCTCCTGGTCTCTCCTCTCGTCTCCTCTCGTCTCTTCTCTTGGTTTTCAACAAGACATACGTGTCTTTCCTCTCTGTTGTTATCCAAGCTGTAACCAACCAGAGTCACAAGCCCATTCCGTGTGTCCTCATGATGTACAGATTCACAAGCCCATTCCATGTGTCTTCATGTGTGCAGAGTCACAAGCCCATTCCGTGTGTCCTCATGTGTACAGAGTCACCAAGCCCATTCCGTGTGTCCTCATGTGTACAGAGTCACCAAGCCCATTCCGTGTGCCCTCATGTGTACAGAGTCACAAGCCCATTCCGTGTGTCCTCATGATGTCAGATATGTGCCTTTGGAAGAGAGGAGTGGCATTTGAAATTTGCTAACTAGATGTGGTGGTTGAAACCTGAGTCACAGTTCCAGGTACCTGTACACACACCTGTCTGTCTGTCTGTCTGTCTGTCTGTCTGTCTGTCGGTAACAGTGTGGGGTCTGTCTGTCTGTCTGTCTGTCTGTCTGTCTGTCTGTCATATGATTGGCGCCAATCCAAGGCTTGGAGAGTTACAGTTTGTCGGTAACAGTGTGGGGTCTGTCTGTCTGTCAATGTCTGTCTGTCTGTCTGTCTGTCTGTCTGTCTGTCTGTCTGTCTGCCTGCCTGTCTGTCTGTCTGTCTGTCTCTCTCTCTGTCTGTCTGTCTGTCTGTCTCTCTGTCATGTGATCGGCGCCAATCCAAGTCTTGGAGAGTTACCTCAAGCTACCGTTCTGCTTGTTTTGAGAAACGAAAACAGAAAACTAACCCGGAGCCAGAAGAAAATATTTTAGAAGACATTAACGGGCGGTTTGGAGTACGATCGCCCAGGGCACAAACTGGGTGATCCAGGACTGGTACTTTCATGAGTTAACACAGTGGTATTTTTCTCCTGTGTGACTGCTGACTTATATAAGAACAATATTCACCAGGATAATAAAAGGGGATTTTAGTTAGTAGTAATTGAAGACGTGATCTGATATCTAAACCATTAAATTAACAGATTATTATAGTAACATAAGTATAATGGCCTTATTAGGATCATGGAGCTTGGGATATGCTATTAAGAAATGCAAGCGCACGCACACGCGCACACACACACACACACACACCAACAAACATACACATACCTTGGCGTGACATGAGAGCTTAGGGTCTAATCCTGACACAATAGCTTGGGGAGGAAGAGCAGAGCAGTGAAAGGAGGGATAAAGAACCAGAACGCAGAACAAACAACTGGAATCTAGAACTTGAAGTTCTACAGTTCTACAGTTCTACCCTGAAATTACTGACATTCCTGACAACTGAAACAGCACCTGGGCAATTCTGTCCTTCTCTATAGAGAGTCAGTTCAACAGTTAATCAATAACCTCCCTCCTAGAGACACTTCTGTCCTTCTCTATAGAGAGTCAGTTCAACAGTTAATCAATAACCTCCCTCCTAGAGACACTTCTGTCCTTCTCTATAGAGAGTCAGTTCAACAGTTAATCAATAACCTCCCTCCTAGAGACACTTCTGTTCTTCTCTATAGAGAGTCAGTTCAACAGTTAATCAATAACCTCCCTCCTAGAGACACTTCTGTCCTTCTCTATAGAGAGTCAGTTCAACAGTTAATCAATAACCTCCCTCCTAGAGACACTTCTGTTCTTCTCTATAGAGAGTCAGTTCAACAGTTAATCAATAATCTCCCTCCTAGAGACACTTCTGTACTTCTCTATAGAGAGTCAGTTCAACAGTTAATCAATAACCTCCCTCCTAGAGACACTTCTGTTCTTCTCTATAGAGAGTCAGTTCAACAGTTAATCAATAATCTCCCTCCTAGAGACACTTCTGTACTTCTCTATAGAGAGTCAGTTCAACAGTTAATCAATAACCTCCCTCCATCTAGAAACACTTCTGTCCTTCTCTATAGAGAGTCAGTTCAACAGTTAATCAATAACCTCCCTCCTCCTAGAGACACTTCTGTCGTTCTCTATAGAGAGTCAGTTCAACAGTTAATCAATAACCTCCCTCCATCTAGCAACACTTCTGTTCTTCTCTATAGAGAGTCAGTTCAACAGTTAATCAATAACCTCCCTCCTAGAGACACTTCTGTTCTTCTCTATAGAGAGTCAGTTCAACAGTTAATCAATAACCTCCCTCCATCTAGAAACACTTCTGTCGTTCTCTATAGAGAGTCAGTTCAACAGTTAATCAATAACCTCCCTCCTCCTAGAGACACTTCTGTCCTTCTCTATAGAGAGTCAGTTCAACAGTTAATCAATAATCTCCCTCCTAGAAACACTTCTGTTCTTCTCTATAGAGAGTCAGTTCAACAGTTAATCAATAACCTCCCTCCATCTAGCAACACTTCTGTCGTTCTCTATAGAGAGTCAGTTCAACAGTTAATCAATAACCTCCCTCCTAGAGACACTTCTGTTCTTCTCTATAGAGAGTCAGTTCAACAGTTAATCAATAACCTCCCTCCTAGAGACACTTCTGTTCTTCTCTATAGAGAGTCAGTTCAACAGTTAATCAATAACCTCCCTCCATCTAGAAACACTTCTGTTCTTCTCTATAGAGAGTCAGTTCAACAGTTAATCAATAACCTCCCTCCTAGAGACACTTCTGTTCTTCTCTATAGAGAGTCAGTTCAACAGTTAATCAATAATCTCCCTCCTAGAGACACTTCTGTACTTCTCTATAGAGAGTCAGTTCAACAGTTAATCAATAACCTCCCTCCATCTAGAAACACTTCTGTCCTTCTCTATAGAGAGTCAGTTCAACAGTTAATCAATAACCTCCCTCCTCCTAGAGACACTTCTGTCGTTCTCTATAGAGAGTCAGTTCAACAGTTAATCAATAACCTCCCTCCATCTAGAAACACTTCTGTCGTTCTCTATAGAGAGTCAGTTCAACAGTTAATCAATAACCTCCATCTAGCAACACTTCTGTTCTTCTCTATAGAGAGTCAGTTCAACAGTTAATCAATAACCTCCCTCCATCTAGCAACACTTCTGTCGTTCTCTATAGAGAGTCAGTTCAACAGTTAATCAATAACCTCCCTCCTAGAGACACTTCTGTTCTTCTCTATAGAGAGTCAGTTCAACAGTTAATCAATAACCTCCCTCCTAGAGACACTTCTGTCCTTCTCTATAGAGAGTCAGTTCAACAGTTAATCAATAACCTCCCTCCATCTAGAGACACTTCTGTCCTTCTCTATAGAGAGTCAGTTCAACAGTTAATCAATAACCTCCCTCCATCTAGCAACACTTCTGTCGTTCTCTATAGAGAGTCAGTTCAACAGTTAATCAATAACCTCCCTCCTAGAGACACTTCTGTCGTTCTCTATAGAGAGTCAGTTCAACAGTTAATCAATAATCTCCCTCCTAGAGACACTTCTGTACTTCTCTATAGAGAGTCAGTTCAACAGTTAATCAATAACCTCCCTCCATCTAGCAACACTTCTGTCGTTCTCTATAGAGAGTCAGTTCAACAGTTAATCAATAACCTCCCTCCTAGAGACACTTCTGTTCTTCTCTATAGAGAGTCAGTTCAACAGTTAATCAATAACCTCCCTCCATCTAGCAACACTTCTGTCGTTCTCTATAGAGAGTCAGTTCAACAGTTAATCAATAACCTCCATCTAGAGACACTTCTGTTCTTCTCTATAGAGAGTCAGTTCAACAGTTAATCAATAACCTCCATCTAGCAACACTTCTGTCGTTCTCTATAGAGAGTCAGTTCAACAGTTAATCAATAACCTCCATCTAGAGACACTTCTGTTCTTCTCTATAGAGAGTCAGTTCAACAGTTAATCAATAATCTCCCTCCTAGAGACACTTCTGTTCTTCTCTATAGAGAGTCAGTTCAACAGTTAATCAATAACCTCCCTCCTAGAGACACTTCTGTTCTTCTCTATAGAGAGTCAGTTCAACAGTTAATCAATAACCTCCCTCCTAGAGACACTTCTGTTCTTCTCTATAGAGAGTCAGTTCAACAGTTAATCAATAACCTCCCTCCTAGAGACACTTCTGTTCTTCTCTATAGAGAGTCAGTTCAACAGTTAATCAATAACCTCCCTCCTCCTAGAGACACTTCTGTTCTTCTCTATAGAGAGTCAGTTCAACAGTTAATCAATAACCTCCCTCCTAGAGACACTTCTGTTCTTCTCTATAGAGAGTCAGTTCAACAGTTAATCAATAACCTCCCTCCTAGAGACACTTCTGTTCTTCTCTATAGAGAGTCAGTTCAACAGTTAATCAATAATCTCCCTCCTAGAGACACTTCTGTACTTCTCTATAGAGAGTCAGTTCAACAGTTAATCAATAACCTCCCTCCATCTAGAAACACTTCTGTCCTTCTCTATAGAGAGTCAGTTCAACAGTTAATCAATAACCTCCCTCCTCCTAGAGACACTTCTGTCGTTCTCTATAGAGAGTCAGTTCAACAGTTAATCAATAACCTCCCTCCTAGAGACACTTCTGTTCTTCTCTATAGAGAGTCAGTTCAACAGTTAATCAATAACCTCCCTCCTCCTAGAGACACTTCTGTCGTTCTCTATAGAGAGTCAGTTCAACAGTTAATCAATAACCTCCCTCCATCTAGCAACACTTCTGTCGTTCTCTATAGAGAGTCAGTTCAACAGTTAATCAATAACCTCCCTCCTAGAGACACTTCTGTCGTTCTCTATAGAGAGTCAGTTCAACAGTTAATCAATAACCTCCCTCCATCTAGCAACACTTCTGTCGTTCTCTATAGAGAGTCAGTTCAACAGTTAATCAATAACCTCCCTCTAGCAACACTTCTGTCGTTCTCTATAGAGAGTCAGTTCAACAGTTAATCAATAATCTCCCTCCTAGAGACACTTCTGTACTTCTCTATAGAGAGTCAGTTCAACAGTTAATCAATAACCTCCCTCCATCTAGCAACACTTCTGTCGTTCTCTATAGAGAGTCAGTTCAACAGTTAATCAATAACCTCCCTCCTAGAGACACTTCTGTACTTCTCTATAGAGAGTCAGTTCAACAGTTAATCAATAATCTCCCTCCTAGAGACACTTCTGTACTTCTCTATAGAGAGTCAGTTCAACAGTTAATCAATAACCTCCCTCCATCTAGAGACACTTCTGTCCTTCTCTATAGAGAGTCAGTTCAACAGTTAATCAATAACCTCCCTCCTCCTAGAGACACTTCTGTTCTTCTCTATAGAGAGTCAGTTCAACAGTTAATCAATAACCTCAATCTAGCAACACTTCTGTTCTTCTCTATAGAGAGTCAGTTCAACAGTTAATCAATAACCTCCCTCCTCCTAGAGACACTTCTGTTCTTCTCTATAGAGAGTCAGTTCAACAGTTAATCAATAACCTCCATCTAGCAACACTTCTGTCCTTCTCTATAGAGAGTCAGTTCAACAGTTAATCAATAACCTCCCTCCTCCTAGAGACACTTCTGTTCTTCTCTATAGAGAGTCAGTTCAACAGTTAATCAATAACCTCCATCTAGCAACACTTCTGTCCTTCTCTATAGAGAGTCAGTTCAACAGTTAATCAATAACCTCCCTCTAGCAACACTTCTGTTCTTCTCTATAGAGAGTCAGTTCAACAGTTAATCAATAACCTCCCTCCTAGAGACACTTCTGTTCTTCTCTATAGAGAGTCAGTTCAACAGTTAATCAATAACCTCCCTCCTCCTAGAGACACTTCTGTTCTTCTCTATAGAGAGTCAGTTCAACAGTTAATCAATAACCTCCCTCCTAGAGACACTTCTGTTCTTCTCTATAGAGAGTCAGTTCAACAGTTAATCAATAACCTCCATCTAGCAACACTTCTGTCGTTCTCTATAGAGAGTCAGTTCAACAGTTAATCAATAACCTCCCTCTAGCAACACTTCTTTACACACATTATTCCATCAGTGGGCAATAAGGTGTAGCGGGGTGCGTAATTGGCGGCAGAGAAGTCAGGCGCAGGAAAGCAGAACTGGGTGATAACCGGAGATTTATTAAGCAAAACCAACGGCATCCAGAACAACAAGATAAATGGCCACAAAAATAACCTGTTGTGCGCTCACGACAATAAACATTCCCACACAAAGACATGGGGAGGGGGGAACAGAGGGTTAAATACACAACAAATAAATGAGGGAATTGAACCCAGGTGTGTGGAAAAACAAGACAAAACAAATGGAAAATTAAAAGTGGATCGACGATGGCTAGAAGACCGGCGACACGCCGACCGCCGAACGCCGCTCGAGCAAGTCGTGACATAAAGTCTGAATACCAGACAAAATAGTTTGATGAACAAGTAATGTCAAAATTGACCTCTGCTGATATTATCTTTCCTCCTATCTCCCTATTTACACACTGTGACCATGTGGCAGATCTATGAATTTTGTCATTTGTCTAAGATACGTTTCCTCACATTTAGGCCATTCCTGGGCATCTGCTGAAATGTTTTTTATATGCTGAATAAAATATATGAACTTTCTTTAAATAGACAAGCAAAGGGTCTGCGCCTACTTTACAGAATTACAGAGCACCCTCGTCTGTAGACAGAGAGCTTTTCACCTGAGAAAGAGAGAGGGAGAGAGAGAGAGAGAGAGAGAGCGAGACAGAGAGAGAGAGAGACAGAGAGACAGAGAGAGAGAGAGACAGAGAGAGAGCGAGAGAGAGCGAGAGACAGATATAGAAAGAGAAAGAGAGAGAGACAGAGAAAGAGAGACAGAGAAAGAGAGAGAGAGACGGAGAAAGAGAGAGAGAGAGAGAGAGAGAGAGAGAAAGAGAGAGAGAGAGAGAGAGAGTGAGTGAGAAAGAGAGACAGAGAAAGAGAGACAGAGAGAGCGAGACAGAGACAGAGACAGAGAGAGCGAGAGACAGAGACAGAGACAGAGACAGAGGCAGATACAGAGACAGAGAGAGAGAGAGATCATTGGGGATACACAGAGAGAGAGAAAGAGAGACAGAGAGAGAGATCATTGGGGATACAGAGAGAGACAGAGAGAGAGAGAGAGAGATCATTGGGATACAGAGAGAGAGAGAGAGAGATCATTGGGGATACAGAGAGAGAGACAGAGAGAGAGAGAGAGAGAGAGAGAGAGAGAGAGAGAGAGAGAGAGAGATCATTGGGGATAGAGAGAGAGAGAGAGATCATTGGGGATACAGAGAGAGAGAAAGAGAGAGAGAGAGAGATCATTGGGGATACAGAGAGAGACAGAGAGAGAGATCATTGGGGATACAGAGAAAGACAGAGAGAGATATCATTGGGGATACAGAGAGAGAGAGAGAGAGAGAGAGAGAGAGAGAGATCATTGGGGCGACAGAGAGACTGGCTGTCTTTACCAACAGGAAACTGTTGCCCAGCGACCATAGCTGAAGTATAGAACTGTTCCATCATATGGTTCCATTTCACTAAGAGGCCATAAAGTCCCATAGTAATTACCTTGGCAGGTAAAACACATTGTAACAACTGTGTACTGTACCTTCTTCATCAAGACACTAGATTACTTTGTTCACTATAAAGCCTGATACATACAAATATGTTCTATCGGCCTGGAACAGAACAAGCTAGTGCTTTGATAAATCAGGAGATCAAGACGGGACAACAAGACGGGACAACAAGACAGGACAACAAGACAGGACAACAAGACAGGACAACAAGACAGGACAACAAGACAGGACAACAGGACAGGACAACAAGACACGACAAGACAGGACAACAAGACAGGACATCAAGACAGGACAACAAGACAGGACAACAGGACAGGACAAGACAGGATGACAAGACAGGACAACAAGACACGACAACAAGACACGACAACAAGACAGGATGACAAGACAGGACAAGACAGGATGACAAGACACGACAACAAGACACGACAACAAGACAGGACAAGACAGGACAACAAGACAGGACAATACAGGATGACAAGACAGGACAAGACAGGATGACAAGACACGACAACAAGACAGGACAAGACAGGACAACAAGACAGGACAAGACAGGATGACAAGACAGGACAAGACAGGATGACAAGACACGACAAGACAGGATGACAAGACACGACAACAAGACACGACAAG
>NW_028322097.1:1887500-1912500 GCF_057628025.1 Oncorhynchus mykiss
GTATGGTGTTAATGATCTACAGTCCTACAGTATGGTGTTAATGACCTACAGTATGGTGTTAATGATCTACGGTCCTACAGTATGGTGTTAATGACCTACAGTATGGTGTTAATGATCTACAGTGTGGTGTTAATGATCTACAGTCCTACAGTATGGTGTTAATGATCTACAGTCCTACAGTATGGTGTTAATGATCTACAGTATGGTGTTAATGATCTACAGTCCTACAGTGTGGTGTTAATGATCTACAGTATGGTGTTAATGATCTACAGTATGGTGTTAATGATCTACAGTATGGTGTTAATGATCTACAGTATGGTGTTAATGATCTACAGTCCTACAGTATGGTGTTAATGATCTACAGTATGGTGTTAATGATCTACAGTATGGTGTTAATGATCTACAGTATGGTGTTAATGATCTACAGTCCTACAGTATGGTGTTAATGATCTACAGTATGGTGTTAATGATCTACAGTATGGTGTTAATGATCTACAGTATGGTGTTAATGATCTACAGTCCTACAGTATGGTGTTAATGATCTACAGTCCTACAGTATGGTGTTAATGATCTACAGTCCTACAGTGTGGTGTTAATGATCTACAGTATGGTGTTAATGATCTACAGTATGGTGTTAATAAACTACAGTATGGTGTTAATGACCTACAGTATGGTGTTAATAAACTACATTATGGTGTTAATGACCTGCAGTATGGTGTTAATGATCTACAGTATGGTGTTAATGATCTACAGTATGGTGTTAATGATCTACAGTATGGTATTAATGATCTACAGTATGGTGTTAATGATCTACAGTATGGTGTTAATGATCTACAGTATGGTGTTAATGATCTACAGTGTGGTGTTAATGATCTACAGTCCTACAGTATGGTGTTAATGATCTACAGTATGGTGTTAATGATCTACAGTATGGTGTTAATGATCTACAGTATGGTATTAATGATCTACAGTATGGTGTTAATGATCTACAGTCCTACTGTATGGTGTTAATGATCTACAGTATGGTGTTAATGATCTACAGTATGGTATTAATGATCTACAGTATGGTGTTAATGATCTACAGTCCTACAGTATGGTGTTAATGATCTACAGTCCTACAGTGTGGTGTTAATGATCTACAGTATGGTGTTAATGATCTACAGTATGGTGTTAATGATCTACAGTATGGTGTTAATGAAAACATACTGTTTTGAGGGGACATTTAATGTTGTAAACATACTGCTGTAAGGGGACATTTAATGTTGTAAACATACTGCTGTTAGGGGACATTTAATGTTGTAAACATACTGCTGTAAGGGGACATTTAATGTTGTGAACATACTGCTGTAAGGGACATTTAATGTTGCAAACATACTGCTGTAAGGGGACATTTAATGTTGCAAACATACTGCTGTAAGGGGACATTTAATGTTGTAAACATACTGCTGTAAGGGGACATTTAATGTTGCAAACATACTGCTGTAAGGGGACATTTAATGTTGTAAACATACTGCTGTGAGGGGACATTTAATGTTGTAAACATACTGCTGTGAGGGGACATTTAATGTTGCAAACATACTGCTGTAAGGGGACATTTAATGTTGCAAACATACTGCTGTAAGGGGACATTTAATGTTGTAAACATACTGCTGTAAGGGGACATTTAATGTTGCAAACATACTGCTGTAAGGGGACATTTAATGTTGCAAACATACTGCTGTAAGGGGACATTTAATGTTGTAAACATACTGCTGTAAGGGGACATTTAATGTTGCAAACATACTGCTGTAAGGGGACATTTAATGTTGCAAACATACTGCTGTAAGGGGACATTCAATGTTGTAAACATACTGCTGTAAGGGGACATTTAATGTTGCAAACATACTGCTGTAAGGGGACATTTAATGTTGTAAACATACTGCTGTAAGGGGACATTTAATGTTGAAAACATACTGCTGTAAGGGGACATTTAATGTTGTAAACATACTGCTGTAAGGGGACATTTAATGTTGTAAACATACTGCTGTAAGGGGACATTTAATGTTGTAAACATACTGCTGTGAGGGGACATTTAATGTTGTAAACATACTGCTGTGAGGGGACATTTAATGTTGTAAACATACTGCTGTAAGGGGACATTTAATGTTGTAAACATACTGCTGTAAGGGGACATTTAATGTTGTAAACATACTGCTGTAAGGGGACATTTAATGTTGTAAACATACTGCTGTAAGGGGACATTTAATGTTGTAAACATACTGCTGTAAGGGGACATTTAATGTTGGAAACATACTGCTGTGAGGGGACATTTAATGTTGGAAACATACTGCTGTAAGGGGACATTTAATATTGTAAACATACTGCTGTAAGGGGACATTTAATGTTGGAAACATACTGCTGTAAGGGGATATTTAATGTTGGAAACATACTGCTGTAAGGGGACATTTAATGTTGTAAACATACTGCTGTAAGGGGACATTTAATGTTGTAAACATACTGCTGTAAGGGGACATTTAATGTTGGAAACATACTGCTGTAAGGGGACATTTAATGTTGTAAACATACTGCTGTGAGGGGACATTTAATGTTGTAAACATACTGCTGTAAGGGGACATTTAATGTTGTAAACATACTGCTGTAAGGGGACATTTAATGTTGGAAACATACTGCTGTGAGGGGACATTTAATGTTGTAAACATACTGCTGTAGGGACATTTAATGTTGTAAACATACTGCTGTAAGGGGACATTTAATGTTGTAAACATACTGCTGTAAGGGGACATTTAATGTTGTAAACATACTGCTGTAAGGGGACATTTAATATTGTTAACATACTGCTGTAAGGGGACATTTAATGTTGTAAACATACTGCTATGAGGGGACATTTAATGTTGTAAACATACTGCTGTAAGGGGGCATTTAATGTTGTAAACATACTGCTGTAAGGGGACATTTAATGTTGTAAACATACTGCTGTAAGGGGACATTTAATGTTGTAAACATACTGCTGTAAGGGGACATTTAATGTTGTAAACATACTGCTGTAAGGGGACATTTAATGTTGTAAACATACTGCTGTAAGGGGACATTTAATATTGTAAACATACTGCTGTAAGGGGACATTTAATGTTGTAAACATACTGCTGTAAGGGGACATTTAATGTTGTAAACATACTGCTATGAGGGCATTGTTTAAAGCATATAATATCCGAGAATTCAAACACAGAAGATTCTCAAGTGTTGTAATTGGTATAGTATAACATCCTAGACTCATCATCATCTATATACAGGTCATTAAGGGAAAGTATACATTTCAGAAAGGTTGGGTTCATGTGCTCTATTGGAGGCTTCCAGTAATTCATAATTTACTGAAATAACAGGCACACACACACACACACACACACACACACAATCCCTCTCTCTGCAAAAAAACAGGGCAAGATCCTTGAACCGCCTCTCCCTGCCCATCCCAGCAGCTGTCTATTCTCATTGGTTGCCGTCAGGGGGGTTATTTGCATATTTAGGGCGTGTTCCTGACTCAGTGTTGGGATGAATGACTCTGTTCAGTTCAGAAGGAGACAAGACAGCAACGAACTCTGCAGAGGCTATGTGCTGCTGCTACGCTGATCAACTCAGCACACGACAAAAACCTCTGATGCGTTTAGCTCCGGGCTCTCCGCTCCGGTCTGTAGGTCAAACCACGTCGAGCCCGGTGGAATAAACATGTTCAACAAAACAGGACCCGGACTTAGCTCGAGAGGAGTACTGTGGGTAAGTGTTTTTCTCATTGTAGTCTTTTTAAAAGTAGTCTTTCTGTGAAAGAAAAAAAATTGAAGAGAGAAAGCTTTTTATTTTTTTTAAAAAACCTCATAGTTCAATGTCAAATGAGAGTTTGGCTTGCGTTTAAAATCAACTGGCAACTTCGACGTGTGTCACGTAATTGATGAGTAGTAACGTGTATGTTATTTTCAATACATCTTAATGTCTGTGGTTCAAAGCCTAGACTAAGTTCATACTTGTTATTATTTAAAGAGTTAAAGAGTAAAAAAAATTGCGTTTCAATTTTTTTTTAAAGCATATATGTGCCTGTTTAGAAAGTCTAATTTAATCAGTGATTTTCTTTACATTCTCGGCTATTGACTCCATAATATAACTGTATCGGTCAACGTGTTTGTCCCCCCCACCCCCCTTGAGACTGATTCTCTCATGTCTGGAAGTCTATTTGTTAAACCCCCATGTTTCTGTACTGTGTCTGTATTTCAGGGTTTGTGTATACTCCTCCTTTACACCAGCCCCCTCTGCTGTTTTGCTAATTTCAGCCAAGCGAAAGAGCTGGTCTATAAGATAAAAGAAGGATTACCGTCGGGGACACTCATCGGATCCGTGGGCTCCGACTTACACTTGGATTTATCCCTCGATCCCCATGTTTTATTCAATCTGCCCCAGAAGAAGCACAGTGATCAGTATGTCACTCTGAACAGCACTACGGGACAGCTGTTTACGTCTGGGAATGAGATCGACAGGGAGACGCTCTGCCCCGACTCCTCGGAGTACAAGCAGGGCTGCGTCCTCTCCCTGGATGTGTTCGTTCTACCCCAGCAGTATTTCCAGCTGGTTAAGGTCAAAATCTTGGTCGAGGACGTTAACGATAATCGTCCGCGCTTCCCGACGGGCGAGATTAGGGTTTCGGTCCCGGAGAACACCCAGGTCAACGCGAGGTTCGCGGTGGAGCAGTCAGCGACGGACCCCGATCTGGGGTTTCACGGGGTCCAGACTTACTGGCTGGTCAACGACTTTGGGGTGTTCACTCTGGACGTAGAGGAGAACGAGGGGGGTGAGCTGACACCCTTCCTCATCGTGACCGACGAGCTGGACCGGGAACGACAGGAGGAATACGTAACGGATATTATAGCAGAGGACGGTGGGTTACCACCTCTCCTTGGCACCGCTACGTTGAGGATTATAATCACTGATGTCAACGATAACTGTCCTCAGTTCACAGAGTCACAGGTCAACGTGACGCTCTACGGGAATACGACTAAAGGAGAGCACCTGTCCGGGTTACACGCCTTCGACCCCGACCAGGGCGCCAACGCCGTGATCAGCTATGCGTACAGCGACCGCGTTCCCCGGGAGGCTAGAGCCCTGTTCCATCTGGACCGGATTACCGGGGTGATCAAACTGGCCGGTCAGATCAACACCGCAACCGGGAAGTTCTACAAACTCACTGTCCTCGCCAACGGGCCCGGTTGCGTCCCTGCCGTCGCCACGGTGACGGTGCACGTGATCCGGGTAGCTTCCGGTCCGCCTGTTATTACGCCGCGCTACATCGCGGCGGAGAAAGACGGCGTGGTCACGATGAAGGAGTCCGAACCGCCGTTTTCCCCAATCGCGTTTTTCACTGTGTCGAACACGGACCAGAGAGGACAAGGGACGGAATGTCTACTTGAAGGATCCGGCCCGTTCCGACTGACACCTTACAAACGGTTGAAGAACGAGTATCTGTTGGAGACGACGGCGCCGCTGGACCACGAGCAGAGGCAGGACTACGAGCTGACCGTAGTGCTCAGGAACCCCAGAGGTCTCGCCATTAAGACCTTCGTTAAGATCCTGGTTCTGGATGAGAACGACAACGCGCCGGTCTTCAAACAGTCTCTGTATGAGGTGAGTGAATGTATTTATAAACACACTAATGTTTAAACGGTTTTTAAGGGTTACGGTTAGGGTTTGGACATGAACATTGAGCATATTATTGATAGTACATTGATTTTCTTAAGCCATTTCAGTACAATAATACAAAATATAGAGGATTTATTTTGTTGTTGAAAAATAATTGTTGTTGACTGATAAAATCTAAAAAGGTCTACTCACGTATTTATTTCAGTACTTACCTATTTACTTATTTATTTCAGTATTTACACATTTATTTTAGTATTTACTTATTTATTATACTATTTACAAATGTATTTTAGTATTTACGTATGATTTATTTATTTTAAAATGTACGTATTTATTTATGTATTTACCTACTTATTTGAGTCCTTGATAACACCAGACTTATTATTGGAGTCCTTGATAACACCATACTTATTATTGGAGTCCTTGATAACACCATACTTATTATTTGAGTCCTTGTTAACACCATACTTATTATTATGAGTCCTTGTTAACACCATACTTATTATTTGAGTCCTTGATAACACCATACTTATTATTTGAGTCCTTGTTAATTAACACCATACTTATTATTTGAGTCCTTGTTAACACCATACTTATTATTTGAGTCCTTGTTAACACCATACTTATTATTTGAGTCCTTGTTAACACCATACTTATTATTTGAGTCCTTGATAACACCATACTTATTATTTGAGTCCTTGTTAACACCATACTTATTATTTGAGTCCTTGTTAATTAACACCATACTTATTATTTGAGTCCTTGTTAACACCATACTTATTATTTGAGTCCTTGTTAACACCATACTTATTATTTGAGTCCTTGTTAACACCATACTTATTATTTGAGTCCTTGTTAATTAACACCATACTTATTATTTGAGTCCTTGTTAACACCATACTTATTATTTGAGTCCTTGTTAATTAACACCATACTTATTATTTGAGTCCTTGATAACACCATACTTATTATTTGAGTCCTTGTTAACACCATACTTATTATTTGAGTCCTTGTTAACACCATACTTATTATTTGAGTCCTTGTTAACACCATACTTATTATTTGAGTCCTTGTTAATTAACACCATACTTATTATTTGAGTCCTTGTTAACACCATACTTATTATTTGAGTCCTTGTTAATTAACACCATACTTATTATTTGAGTCCTTGATAACACCACACTTATTATTTGAGTCCTTGTTAATTAACACCATACTTATTATTTGATTCCTTGATAACACCATACTTATTATTTGAGTCCTTGATAACACCATACTTATTATTAGAGTCCTTGTTAATTAACACCATACTTATTATATGATTCCTTGTTAACACCATACTTATTATTTGAGTCCTTGTTAACACCATACTTATTATTTGATTCCTTGTTAACACCATACTTATTATTTGATTCCTTGTTAACACCATACTTATTATTTGATTCCTTGATAACACCATACTTATTATTTGAGTCCTTGTTAACACCATACTTATTATTTGAGTCCTTGTTAACACCATACTTATTATTTGAGTCCTTGATAACACCATACTTATTATTTGAGTCCTTGTTAACACCATACTTATTATTTGAGTCCTTGTTAACACCATACTTATTATTTGAGTCCTTGTTAATTAACACCATACTTATTATTTGAGTCCTTGATAACACCATACTTATTATTTGAGTCCTTGTTAATTAACACCATACTTATTATTTGAGTCCTTGTTAACACCATACTTATTATTTGATTCCTTGATAACACCATACTTATTATTTGAGTCCTTGATAACACCATACTTATTTTATTCTCAGGTCTCCGTGGAGGAGAATAACCCTCCCAACAGCTTCCTGACCCAGCTCCAGGCCACAGACCAGGACAGTGAGGCCAGAGGAGAGGTCATCTACACGCTGGGGTCAGACGCTCCCTCCATTGTCCTCCTGGAGAGGCTGACCGGCGTGCTGACCGTGTCCACGTCTCTGGACCGAGAAGAGAAGCAGACCTACAGGTCTGTCGCATATTGATGATGTAATCGTAACGTATTTTGACTGATATTGTATGGATTAAAATGCGTTATAAATTGCCTATATATGTTTATAGTAATAATAATTATTTACTTGTTTAGCTTTTTAATTACAGAAAATAATCTCAAAGTGCATAATAACACCATACTTATGATTTGATTCCTTGATAACACCAAAAAAGTGAAACAAAAAAAAACAACACATTTAAACAGAGTTGGTGGAATTAAATCTATCTATGTCAAAGATGACATAAACCTGTTCTTTATCAAGGGTGGCATAAGCAATGCTTAATATAAGGCTTTATAAATCATGTTAAAGTGAGGCATCACAAAGCACTGATAACCCATCATGCATCTTGGTAGAGAATTGCAACACCACCATTGGTGGGTTAGACTCCACTCCCGTACGTAAAAATGTATTCAGGCGTGACTGCAAATGGCTGTGGAGAAATGTCGTGTGTTATATTACTCTAAACCCTTTGTAGGACAGGCCCAACCTCTTTCCCTCTTGGGCGCGCGGCCAATAGTGGACCTGATCTCAACTGTCCCCAAAATGCTGCGGAATCACACACTCTAAAGTGCAGTCCTTCACCAGAAACGTTGGTAGGGCCCCTTTAAAATCCGTATTTCGGGGGGGGGTTTTCCCTCCGTTTTCTCGGTTTTGTTTTTCCAGGTTTCAGATTTCCCCGTTTTTTTCTGGTTTTCCCACAGCTTTCAAAATATACTATATTTCTCTAAAACCAAGGTTGGTGGTATGTATTTATAGGACAGCATGGTATCTCTGAAGGTCGGTGGTATGTATTTATAGGACAGCATGGTATCTCTGAAGGCTGGTGGTATGTATTTATAGGACAGCATGGTATCTCTGAAGGCTGGTGGTATGTATTTATAGGACAGCATGGTATCTCTGAAGGCTGGTGGTATGTATTTATAGGACAGCATGGTATCTCTGAAGGCTGGTGGTATGTATTTATAGGACAGCATGGTATCTCTGAAGGTTGGTGGTATGTATTTATAGGACAGCATGGTATCTCTGAAGGCTGGTGGTATGTATTTATAGGACAGCATGGTATCTCTGAAGGCTGGTGGTATGTATTTATAGGACAGCATGGTATCTCTGAAGGCTGGTGGTATGTATTTATAGGACAGCATGGTATCTCTGAAGGTTGGTGGTATGTATTTATAGGACAGCATGGTATCTCTGAAGGCTGGTGGTATGTATTTATAGGACAGCATGGTATCTCTGAAGGCTGGTGGTATGTATTTATAGGACAGCATGGTATCTCTGAAGGTTGGTGGTATGTATTTATAGGACAGCATGGTATCTCTGAAGGTTGGTGGTATGTATTTATAGGACAGCATGGTATCTCTGAAGGCTGGTGGTATGTATTTACGGGACAGCATGGTATCTCTGAAGGTTGGTGGTATGTATTTACGGGACAGCATGGTATCTCTGAAGGTTGGTGGTATGTATTTATAGGACAGCATGGTATCTCTGAAGGCTGGTGGTATGTATTTACGGGACAGCATGGTATCTCTGAAGGTTGGTGGTATGTATTTACGGGACAGCATGGTATCTCTGAAGGTTGGTGGTATGTATTTACGGGACAGCATGGTATCTCTGAAGGTTGGTGGTATGTATTTACGGTACAGCATGGTATCTCTGAAGGTTGGTGGTATGTATTTATAGGACAGCATGGTATCTCTGAAGGTTGGTGGTATGTATTTACGGGACAGCATGGTATCTCTGAAGGTTGGTGGTATGTATTTATAGGACAGCATGGTATCTCTGAAGGTTGGTGGTATGTATTTACGGGACAGCATGGTATCTCTGAAGGTTGGTGGTATGTATTTACGGGACAGCATGGTATCTCTGAAGGTTGGTGGTATGTATTTATAGGACAGCATGGTATCTCTGAAGGTTGGTGGTATGTATTTATAGGACAGCATGGTATCTCTGAAGGTTGGTGGTATGTATTTATAGGACAGCATGGTATCTCTGAAGGTTGGTGGTATGTATTTACGGTACAGCATGGTATCTCTGAAGGTTGGTGGTATGTATTTACGGTACAGCATGGTATCTCTGAAGGTTGGTGGAATGTATTTATAGGACAGCATGGTATCTCTGAAGGCTGGTGGTATGTATTTATAGGACAGCATGGTATCTCTGAAGGCTGGTGGAATGTATTTATAGGACAGCATGGTATCTCTGAAGGTTGGTGGTATGTATTTACGGTACAGCATGGTATCTCTGAAGGTTGGTGGTATGTATTTACGGTACAGCATGGTATCTCTGAAGGTTGGGGGCATGTATTTACGGTACAGCATGGTATCTCTGAAGGTTGGGGGCATGTATTTATAGGACAGCATGGTATCTCTGAAGGCTGGTTGTATGTATTTATAGGACAGCATGGTATCTCTGAAGGTTGGTGGTATGTATTTATAGGACAGCATGGTATCTCTGAAGGTTGGTGGTATGTATTTATAGGACAGCATGGTATCTCTGAAGGTTGGTGGTATGTATTTACGGTACAGCATGGTATCTCTGAAGGTTGGTGGTATGTATTTACGGTACAGCATGGTATCTCTGAAGGTTGGTGGAATGTATTTATAGGACAGCATGGTATCTCTGAAGGCTGGTGGTATGTATTTATAGGACAGCATGGTATCTCTGAAGGCTGGTGGAATGTATTTATAGGACAGCATGGTATCTCTGAAGGTTGGTGGTATGTATTTACGGTACAGCATGGTATCTCTGAAGGTTGGTGGTATGTATTTACGGTACAGCATGGTATCTCTGAAGGTTGGGGGCATGTATTTACGGTACAGCATGGTATCTCTGAAGGTTGGGGGCATGTATTTATAGGACAGCATGGTATCTCTGAAGGCTGGTGGTATGTATTTATAGGACAGCATGGTATCTCTGAAGGCTGGTGGTATGTATTTATAGGACAGCATGGTATCTCTGAAGGCTGGTGGTATGTATTTATGGTATCTCTGAAGGCTGATGGTATGTATTTATGGTTCAGCATGGTATCTCTGAAGGCTGGTGGTATGTATTTATAGGACAGCATGTTATCTCTGAAGGCTGGTGGTATGTATTTATGGTATCTCTGAAGGCTGGTGGTATGTATTTATGGTACAGCATGGTATCTCTGAAGGCTGGTGGTATGTATTTACGGTACAGCATGGTATCTCTGAAGGCTGGTGGTATGTATTTATAGTACAGCATGGTATCTCTGAAGGCTGGTGGTATGTATTTACAGTACAGCATGGTATCTCTGAAGGCTGGTGGTATGTATTTACAGGACAGCATGGTATCTCTGAAGGTCGGTGGTATGTATTTACGGTATGGCATGGTATCTCTGAAGGCTGGTGGTATGTATTTATGGTATCTCTGAAGGCTGGTGGTATGTATTTACAGTACAGCATGGTATCTCTGAAGGCTGGTGGTATGTATTTGCAGGACAGCATGGTATCTCTGAAGGTCGGTGGGATGTATTTACAGTACAGCATGGTATCTCTGAAGGCTGTTGGTATGTATTTATGGTATCTCTGAAGGCTGGTGGTATGTATTTACAGTACAGCATGGTATCTCTGAAGGTCGGTGGTATGTATTTACAGTACAGCATGGTATCTCTGAAGGCTGTTGGTATCTATTTATGGTATCTCTGAAGGCTGGTGGTATGTATTTACAGTACAGCATGGTATCTCTGAAGGCTGGTGGTATGTATTTACAGGACAGCATGGTATCTCTGAAGGTCGGTGGTATGTATTTACAGTACAACATGGTATCTCTGAAGGCTGTTGGTATGTATTTATGGTATCTCTGAAGGCTGGTGGTATGTATTTACAGTACAGCATGGTATCTCTGAAGGCTGGTGGTATGTATTTACAGGACAGCATGGTATCTCTGAAGGTCGGTGGTATGTATTTACAGTACAGCATGGTATCTCTGAAGGCTGTTGGTATGTATTTATGGTATCTCTGAAGGCTGGTGGTATGTATTTATAGGACAGCATGGTATCTCTGAAGGCTGGTGGTATGTATTTATGGTAGAGCATGGTATCTCTGAAGGCTGGTGGTATGTATTTACAGGACAGCATGGTATCTCTGAAGGCTGGTGGTATGTATTTACAGTACAGCATGGTATCTCTGAAGGCTGTTGGTATGTATTTATGGTATCTCTGAAGGCTGGTGGTATGTATTTATAGGACAGCATGGTATCTCTGAAGGCTGGTGGTATGTATTTATTGTACAGCATGGTATCTCTGAAGGCTGGTGGTATGTATTTACAGGACAGCATGGTATCTCTGAAGGCTGGTGGTATGTATTTACAGGACAGCATGGTATATCTGAAGGCTGGTGGTATGTGTTTACAGGACAGCATGGTATCTCTGAAAGCTGGTGGTATGTATTTATAGGACAGCATGGTATCTCTGAAGGCTGGTGGCATGTGTTTACAGGACAGCATGGTATCTCTGAAGGTCGGTGGTATGTATTTACAGGACAGCATGGTATCTCTGAAGGCTGGTGGTATGTATTTATGGTATCTCTGAAGGCTGGTGGTATGTGTTTACAGGACAGCATGGTATCTCTGAAGGCTGGTGGTATGTATTTACAGGACAGCATGGTATCTCTGAAGGCTGGTGGTATGTATTTATGGTATCTCTGAAGGCTGGTGGTATGTATTTACGGTACAGCATGGTATCTCTGAAGGCTGGTGGTATGTCTTTATAGTACAGCATGGTATCTCTGAAGGTTGGTGGTATGTATTTACGGGACAGCATGGTATCTCTGAAGGCTGGTTGTATGTATTTATGGTACAGTATGGTATCTCTGAAGGCTGGTGGTATGTATTTACGGGACAGCATGGTATCTCTGAAGGCTGGTGGTATGTCTTTATAGTACAGCATGGTATCTCTGAAGGTTGGTGGTATGTATTTACGGGACAGCATGGTATCTCTGAAGGCCGGTGGTATGTATTTACGGGACACCATGGTATCTCTGAAGGCTGGTGGTATGTCTTTACAGGACAGCATGGTATCTCTGAAGGCTGGTGGTATGTGTTTACAGGACAGCATGGTATCTCTGAAGGTTGATGGTATGTATTTACGGTACAGCATGGTATCTCTGAAGGTTGGTGGTATGTGTTTATGGTATCTATGAAGGTCGGTGGTATGTATTTACAGGACAGCATGGTATCTCTGAAGGTTGGTGGTATGTATTTACAGGACAGCATGGTATCTCTGAAGGTTGGTGGAATGTATTTACGGTACAGCATGGTATCTCTGAAGGTTGGTGGTATGTGTTTAGACCTGACTGGATCCAACTCCCCACAGTATGACTTGTTATATTGTTACAAAGAGACCTGACTGGGTCCAACACCCCACAGTATGACTTGTTATATTGTTATATAGAGACCTGACTGGGTCCAACACCCCACAGTATGACTTGTTATATAAAGACCTGACTGGGTCCAACATCCCACAGTATGACTTGTTATATTGTTATATAAAGACCTGACTGGGTCCAACACCCCACAGTATGACTTGTTATATAAAGACCTGACTGGGTTCAACACCCCACAGTATGACTTGTTATATAAAGACCTGTCTGGGTCCAACACCCCACAGTATGACTTGTTATATTGTTATATAAAGACCTGACTGGGTCCATCACCCCACAGTATGACTTGTTATATTGTTATATAAAGACCTGACTGGGTCCAACACCCCACAGTATGACATGTTATATAAAGACCTGACTGGGTCCAACACCCCACAGTATGACTTGTTATATAAAGACCTGACTGGGTTCAACACCCCACAGTATGACTTGTTATATTGTTATATAAAGACCTGACTGGGTCCAACACCCCACAGTATGACTTGTTATATAAAGACCTGACTGGGTCCAACACCCCACAGCATGACTTGTTATATAAAGACCTGACTGGGTCCATCACCCCACAGTATGACTTGTTATATAAAGACCTGACTGGGTCCAACACCCCACAGTATGGCTTGTTATATTGTTATATAAAGACCCGACTGGGTCCAACACCCCACAGTGTGACTTGTTATATAAAGACCTGACTGGGTCCAACACCCCACAGTATGACTTGTTATATAAAGACCTGACTGGGTTCAACACCCCACAGTATGACTTGTTATATAAAGACCTGACTGGGTCCAACACCCCACAGTATGACTTGTTATATAAAGACCTGACTGGGTCCAACACCCCACAGTATGACTTGTTATATTGTTATATGGAGACCTGACTGGGTTCATCACCCCACAGTATGACCTGTTATATTGTTATATAAAGACCTGACTGGGTCCAACACCCCACAGTATGACTTGTTATATTGTCATATAAAGACCTGACTGGGTTCAACACCCCACAGTATGACTTGTTATATAAAGACCTGACTGGGTCCAACACCCCACAGTATGACTTGTTAAATTGTTATATAAAGACCTGACTGGGTCCAACACCCCACAGTATGACTTGTTAAATTGTTATATAAAGACCTGACTGGGTCCAACACCCCACAGTATGACTTGTTATATAAAGACCTGACTGGGTCCAACACCCCACAGTATGACTTGTTATATAAAGACCTGACTGGGTTCAACACCTCACAGTATGACTTGTTATATTGTCATATAAAGACCTGACTGGGTCCAACACCCCACAGTATGACTTGTTATATAAAGACCTGACTGGGTTCAACACCCCACAGTATGACTTGTTATATAAAGACCTGACTGGGTCCAACACCCCACAGTATGACTTGTTATATAAAGACCTGACTGGGTTCAACACCCCACAGTATGACTTGTTATATTGTTATATAAAGACCTGACTGGGTTCAACACCCCACAGTATGACTTGTTATATAGAGACCTGACTGGGTTCAACACCCCACAATATGACTTGTTATATAAAGACCTGACTGGGTCCAACACCCCACAGTATGACTTGTTATATTGTTATATAAAGACCTGACTGGGTCCAACACCCCACAGTATGACTTGTTATATAAAGACCTGACTGGGTCCAACACCCCACAGTATGACTTGTTATATAAAGACCTGACTGGGTCCAACACCCCACAGTATGACTTGTTATATTGTTATATAAAGACCTGACTGGGTCCAACACCCCACAGTATGACTTGTTATATTGTTATATAAAGACCTGACTGGGTTCATCACCCCACAGTATGACTTGTTATATTGTTATATAAAGACCTGACTGGGTTCATCACCCCACAGTATGACTTGTTATATTGTTATATAAAGACCTGACTGTTTCCAACACCCCACAGTATGACTTGTTATATAAAGACCTGACTGGGTTCAACACCCGACAGTATGACTTGTTATATAAAGACCTGACTGGGTCCAACACCCCACAGTATGACTTGTTATATTGTTATATAAAGACCTGACTGGGTCCAACACCCCACAGTATGACTTGTTATATTGTTATATAAAGACCTGACTGGGTCCAACACCCCACAGTATGACTTGTTATATTGTTATATAAAGACCTGACTGGGTCCAACACCCCACAGTATGACTTGTTATATAAAGACCTGACTGGGTCCAACACCCCACAGTATGACTTGTTATATTGTTATATAAAGACCTGACTGGGTCCAACACCCCACAGTATGACTTGTTATATTGTTATATAAAGACCTGACTGGGTCCAACACCCCACAGTATGTAACTTGGTTTCAGTTGAAAGCCACTTTCAATTTCCTTATGTTGGGGGGCTTTTATCAAGGTAATTGTAACGTGACTTGACTCACATAAATTCTCTTTAGATCATGTGTCATGCTGCAGCACAACATGTTATGTCACGATTATGAACCCTTTATAAAGCATGACGTACGTTTATAGATGCTTTGTAACACGTTTATGTAGCGCTTAGTTAGGTAGGCTTTATGAAGCCTTTATGTAGAGCTTAGTTAGGTAGGCTTTATGAAGCCTTTATGTAGAGCTTAGTTAGGTAGGCTTTATGAAGCCTTTATGAAGCATAATGTACGGTTATAGATGTTTTGTAACACATTTATGTCGAGCTTAGTTAGGTAGGCTTTATGAAGGCTTTATGTAGAGCTTAGTCAGGTAGGCTTTATGAAGCCTTTATGTAGCGCTTAGTCAGGTAGGCTTTATGAAGCCTTTATGTAGAGCTTAGTTAGGTAGGCTTTATGAAGCCTTTATGTAGAGCTTAGTCAGGTAGGCTTTATGAACCCTTTATGTCGAGCTTAGTCAGGTAGGCTTTATGAAGCCTTTATGTAGCGCTTAGTCAGGTAGGCTTTATGAAGCCTTAATAAGCTGAACGTCATTTAAAGCAGAAACTGGATATATGGATGACACAATGCATTATAACTGCCTATGGATGTTCATAGTGTTTATTTTATATATCTGCAATATGTTTTGTTTATTGTTGTTGTAATATTGTGACGAGACAATAATAGTAAAAGTTTGTAAACTCTAAACTGTATCCTCTGCAGGTTCATGGTTCGGGCGGTGGACCGAGGGACCCCCAGGAGAGAGTCTATAGCTACAGTGGTCATCACTGTGCTGGACCGCAATGACAACAGGTAAGAGAAAGGCCAGACACTCTGTGAGAACTGCTGTTTTGATTGATTAATATGATTTGATTTGATTGATTGTTTTGATTGATTGATATGATTTGATTTGATTGATTGTTTTGATTGATTGATATGATTTGATTTGATTGATTTGATTGATTGTTTTGATTGATTGTTTTGATTGATTGATTTGTATTTTTTTACCCAACAGCCCGCGCTTCATCAATAAAGACTTCACGTTCTTTGTGCCGGAGAATTTCCCGGGTTTTGGCGAGATCGGCGTCCTCTCGGTAACAGACGCGGACGCAGGCGAGAACGGCTGGGTGGCCCTCTCCATCGTCAACGGCAGCGACATCTTCGTGATCGACGCGGGGCGCGGCGCTCTCAGGGCCCGTACCCCTCTGGACCGGGAGCAACAGGGGACGTACTACCTCTGGATCGAGGCAGTCGACGGAGGGGAACCCTCTCTCTCCTGCCTCACCGTGGTTACCGTCCTCCTCCTTGACGTAAACGACAACCCTCCCGTCGTCTTGTTCCCCCAGTCTAACCAGTCCTACATGCTGGTGTTGCCTAGCACCCTGCCAGGGACCTCCATCACAGAGGTTTACGCCGTGGATAAAGACACAGGAATGAACGCCGTTATCGCCTACAGCATCATCAAGAGGAAGGGTGGCGAGCCGGGGTCGTTTGATATCGACCCGGACACAGGGAACATCACGTTGAAGAGAGAACTGAGTGACCGCGGTCTCTATAGTCTACTGGTTAAAGTCTCGGACCACGGTCAACCCGAACCTCTCCACTCCACGGTCCTGGTCAACCTCTTCGTCAACGAGACGGTTTCTAACGAGAGCTACATCCAGAGTCTTCTCACCGGGGAGGAGGCTGAGATCCAGATGGAGGAGAAGCAGTGGTACGTGGGTAAACTGACAGAGAGGCCCGGCAGGGAGGACCTGTTCCCCTGTCAGCCTCTACTCATAGCTCTGTCAGTGACCTGCCTGGGACTGTTCTGCATCGTCGTCACGTTGACTGCTTATATATGCTGCAGGAAACTGAAGAAATGGAGGAAACGTCAAATGAAAAGACTAGAGGTTGAAATGCCTTTGAAGACGAACGGTGACGTGCGCGACGCAGATAGAAAGCGGACGGAAATCTCAAACATTTGACGACGTTGACATCGCAAAGACTTTGAGGCAAAGACTCCAACGTACAAAACTGTTACATTGTAACTGTTTATGAACAATGTGAATTGTGAAGTGTAGATCTTCATCCTCAAAAAGACAAAAAGGCCCGGATCCCAAATTGCACCCCCCTTTTTTGCCTATTTAGTGCACTATTTTTAAATCAAGGGCCCATGGTGGTGCACTATATAGGAATTAGGGTTCCGTTTGTGACATGTCCTCGGTTTAAAAGCGTATTAAAAGACCCAATGTGATGTATATATTGTAGATAATATGAAATGTTTTATAACTTTATAACAAAATCTTTAAATAGACAAGATTATTATTTTTTATTTTTTTTCGTGAAATCCCTAAGAAATTACTCCTTAAAACTTACACATTTTAAAAAATGGGAGAGATTATATATATTTTTTTTTCACAAGGATGTCAAGATCGTTGGAAAGGGATGAGGATAATTTGGTGTGTATAACAATATTGATTGATTGATTGATTGATATAACAATGTTTTTTTTCATACTCCTTTCGATTGCATTGGAATAGCTGACCCCAGAGTGCGGTGCAGAAGTCAATTAAAATCTGTAATTTTCTTCAAATCTACTGGATTTTGTGTGAGATTAAAATGTGTATTTTTCAAGAGGAGGCTTCTTGCCTGGCCACCAAACAAACCCTCTACCTGCCTCCTTAATTGTGTCCCAAATGGCACCCTATTTCCCTATATAGGGCTCTGGTCTAAAGTAGTGCACTATATATAGGGAATAGGGTTCTATAGGGCTCTGGTCTAAAGTAGTGCACTATATAGGGAATAGGGTTCTATAGGGCTTTGGTCTAAAGTAGGGCACTATATAGGGAATAGGGTGCTATAGGGCCCTGGAGTGCACTATGTAGGGAATAGGGTTCTATAGGGCTCTGGTCTAAAGTAGTGCACTATGTAGGGAATAGGGTTCCATAGGGATCTGGTCTAAAGTAGTGCACTAAATAGGGAATAGGGTTCTATAGGGCCCTGGAGTGCACTATGTAGGGAATAGGGTTCTATAGGGCTCTGGTCTAAAGTAGTGCAGTATATAGGGAATAGGGTTCTATAGGGCTCTGGTCTAAAGTAGTGCACTATATATAGGGAATAGGGTTCTATAGGGCTCTGGTCTAAAGTAGTGCACTATATATAGGGAATAGGGATCTATAGGGCTCTGGTCTGAAGTAGTGCACTATATATAGGGAATAGGGTTCTATAGGGCTCTGGTCTAAAGTAGTGCACTATATAGGGAATAGGGTTCTATAGGGCTCTGGTCTAAAGTAGTGCACTATATAGGGAATAGGGTGCCATTTGGAATGCATCCTCAGTCACCTCCCAGTGAACCTGTCATTCCCTTAAACCATGTTCTCATTGTCTGTCTCTGAAAACAAATCCTTGTTTGAATATTAAAAAGTGCTTTATTTTCATATTATATTGCTTTTCTGAAATTAAAACGGCCTACCGGGTCGTGCCTTTCAATGTTTTGATTATAAATTAGAATTTAAGCGGGGAGGAAATTAAATGAATCCCCAATTCTTTAAAATGTAACTAGGAAAGTCAGTTAAGAACAAGTTCTTATTTGCGCTGACGACCTACCAGGGAACAGTGGGTTAACTGCCTTGTTCAGGGGCAGAAGGACAGATTTTTACCTTGTCAGCTCAGGGATTCGATCCAGCAACCTTTCGGTTATTGGCCCAACACTCTTACCACTAGGCGACCTGCTTTAACCACTAGACTACCTGCTCTTACCACTAGGCTACCTGCTCTAACCACTAGGCTACCTGCTCTAACCACTAGACTACCTGCTCTAACCACTAGGCTACCTGCTCTAACCACTAGGCGACCTGCTTTAACCACTAGACTACCTGCTCTAACCACTAGGCTACCTGCTCTTACCACTAGGCTACCTGCTCTTACCACTAGGCTACCTGCTCTAACCACTAGGCTACCTGCTCTAACCACTAGGCTACCTGCTCTAAACACTAGGCTACCTGCTCTAACCACTAGGCTACACGCTCTAACCACTAGGCTACCTGCTCTTACCACTAGGCTACCTGCTCTTACCACTAGGCTACCTGCTCTAACCACCAGGCTACCTGCTCTAACCACTAGACTACCTGCTCTAACCACTAGGCTACCTGCTCTAACCACTAGGCTACCTGCCTCTAACCACTAGGCTACCTGCCTCTAACCACTAGGCTACCTGCTCTAACCACTAGGCTACCTGCTCTTACCACTAGGCTACCTGCTCTAACCACTAGGCTACCTGCCTCTAACCACTAGGCTACCTGCTCTAACCACTAGGCTACCTGCTCTAACCACTAGGCTACCTGCCGCCCCCCTCAAACCACCAGGCTACCTGCTCTAACCACCAGGCTACCTGCTCTAACCACTAGGCTACCTGCCGCCCCCCTCTAACCACCAGGCTACCTGCTCTAACCACTAGACCAGCTGCTCTAATCACTAGGCTACCTGCTCTAACTACTAGACCAGCTGCTCTAATCACTAGGCTACCTGCTCTAACCACTAGACCAGCTGCTCTAATCACTAGGCTACCTGCTCTAACCACTAGACCAGCTGCTCTAATCACTAGGCTACCTGCTCTAACCACTAGACCAGCTGCTCTAATCACTAGGCTACCTGCTCTAACTACTAGGCTACCTGCTCTAACCACTAGGCTACATGCTCTAACCACTAGGCGACCTGCTCTAACCACTAGACTACCTGCTCTAACCACTAGGCTACCTGCCGCGCCCCTCTAACCACCAGGCTACCTGCTCTAACCACTAGACTACCTGCTCTAACCACTAGGCTACCTGCCGCGCCCCTCTAACCACCAGGCTACATGCTCTAACCACTAGGCGACCCCCTCTAACCACTAGGCGACCTGCTCTAACCACTAGGCTACCTGCCGCCCCCCTCTAACCACGTGGCTACCTGCCGCCCTAACACACAAACATCCAAATGAAACAGGCTGTAAGGGACTGATCCAAATGAAACAGGCTGTAAGGGACTGATCCAAATGAAACAGGCTGTAAGCGACTGATCCCAATGAAACAGGCTGTAAGGGACTGATCCAAATGAAACAGGCTGTAAGGGACTGATCCCAATGAAACAGGCTGTAAGGGACTGATCCACATGAAACAGGCTGTAAGGGACTGATCCAAATGAAACAGGCTGTAAGGGACTGATCCCAATGAAACAGGCTGTAAGGGACTGATCCCAATGAAACAGGCTGTAAGGGACTGATCCACATGAAACAGGCTGTAAGGGACTGATCCAAATGAAACAGGCTGTAAGGGACTGATCCACATGAAACAGGCTGTAAGGGACTGATCCAAATGAAACAGGCTGTAAGGGACTGATCCAAATGAAACAGGCTGTAAGGGACGGAGCCAAATAAAACAGGCTGTAAGGGACTGATCCCAAATGAAACAGGCTGTAAGGGACTGATCCAAATAAAGCAGGCTGTAAGGGACTGATCCCAATGAAACAGGCTGTAAGGGACTGATCCAAATGAAACAGGCTGTAAGGGACTGATCCCAATGAAACAGGCTGTAAGGGACTGATCCAAATGAAACAGGTTGTAAGGGACTGATCCAAATCAAACAGGCTGTAAGGGACTGATCCAAATCAAACAGGCTGTAAGGGACTGGTCCCAATGAAACAGGCTGTAAGGGACTGATCCCAATGAAACAGGCTGTAAGGGACTGATCCAAATGAAACAGGCTGTAAGGGACTGATCCAAATCAAACAGGCTGTAAGGGACTGATCCAAATCAAACAGGCTGTAAGGGACTGATCCCAGTGAAACAGGCTGTAAGGGACTGATCCAAATGAAACAGGCTGTAAGGGACTGATCCAGATGAAACAGGCTGTAAGGGACTGATCCCAATGAAACAGGCTGTAAGGGACTGATCCCAATGAAACAGGCTGTAAGGGACTGATCCAAATAAAACAGGCTGTAAGGGACTGATCCCAATGAAACAGGCTGTAAGGGACTGATCCAAATGAAACAGGCTGTAAGGGTCTGTTGGAGTAATATCTTTGATATCTGGTGCTTCAGGATCAAACGTCTCAAAACGGTTCTGTAGACTATCTACAATCTAGATCAGCTATCTATAATCTAGATCAGCTATCTACAATCTAGATCAGCTATCTACGATCTAGATCACCTATCTACAATCTAGATCTGCTATCTACAATCTAGATCAGCTATCTACAATCTAGATCAGCTATCTACGATCTAGATCAGCTATCTACAATCTAGATCAGCTATCTACAATCTAGATCAGCTATCTACGATCTAGATCAGCTATCTACGATCTAGATCAACTATCTACAATCTAGATCAGCTATCTACGATCTAGATCAGCTATCTACAATCTAGATCAGCTATCTATGATCTAGATCAGCTATCTACAATCTAGATCATCTTCAACATCCACTTTAGAAATTGTTGTAATCCTCATCTGTTATCATCGTCCATATAGAGCAGAGACTGATAAGAGACTACATATAGAGCAGAGACTGATAAGAGATTTCATATAGAGCAGAGACAGATAAGAGACTTCATGTGCGTGCATGTGTGTGTGTCTGTGTCTCTGTGTGTGTGCGTGCATGTGTGTGTGCGTGTGTGTGTATGTGTGTGTGTGTGTGCATGTGTGTGTGTGTGTGTATGTTCTCCTTGTCATCAAGGAACTCCCTACATGTCAACAACCTAGCTACGTGTATATTGTTGTCATAGTCTTCTCCTCTCCCTCTTCTCAGAAAACCGGTGTCGGTTAGTTAGGGTGAGGCTCTGACACAAAAACAAACCGTGAGAGACAAAGAGTATGCTAAGGAAAACAGATGCTCCAGTCCAACCACGTGGAGATCATCTTGACGAGGCTGCTGGGTGTTTTACCAGTCTGGAACCAGATCATCTTGATGAGGCTGCTGGGTGTTTTACCAGTCTGGAACCAGATCATCTTGACGAGGCTGCTGGGTGTTTTACCAGTCTGGAACCAGATCATCTTGACGAGGCTGCTGGGTGCTTTACCAGTCTGGAACCAGATCATCTTGACAGGGCTGCTGGGTGTTTTACCAGTCTGGAACCAGATCATCTTGACGAGGCTGCTGGGTGTTTTACCAGTCTGGAACCAGATCATCTTGACGAGGCTGCTGGGTATTTTACCAGTCTGGAACCAGATCATCTTGACGAGGCTGCTGGGTGTTTTACCAGTCTGGAACCAGATCATCTTGACGAGGCTGCTGGGTATTTTACCAGTCTGGAACCAGATCATCTTGACAGGGCTGCTGGGTATTTTACCAGTCTGGAACCAGATCATCTTGACGAGGCTGCTGGGTATTTTACCAGTCTGGAACCAGATCATCTTGACGATGCTGCTGGGTATTTTACCAGTCTGGAACCAGATCATCTTGACGAGGCTGCTGGGTATTTTACCAGTCTGGAACCAGATCATCTTGACGAGGCTGCTGGGTATTTTACCAGTCTGGAACCAGATCATCTTGACGAGGCTGCTGGGTGTTTTACCAGTCTGGAACCAGATCATCTTGACGAGGCTGCTGGGTGTTTTACCAGTCTGGAACCAGATCATCTTGACGAGGCTGCTGGGTGTTTTACCAGTCTGGAACCAGATCATCTTGACGAGGCTGCTGAGTGTTTTACCAGTCTGGAACCAGATCATCTTGACGAGGCTGCTGGGTGTTTTACCAGTCTGGAACCAGATCATCTTGACAGGGCTGCTGGGTGTGTTACCAGTCTGGAACCAGATCATCTTGACGAGGCTGTTGGGTATTTAACCAGTCTGGAACCAGATCATCTTGACGAGGCTGCTGGGTGTTTTACCAGTCTGGAACCAGATCATCTTGACGAGGCTGTTGGGTATTTTACCAGTCTGGAACCAGATCATCTTGACGAGGCTGTTGGGTATTTTACCAGTCTGGAACCAGATCATCTTGACGAGGCTGTTGGGTATTTTACCAGTCTGGAATTGTGACTTTGTTGGAAAATATCTAAAAGTCAATTTAAAAAATAAACAGTTGTACGAATATGACGGAGTTGTAACACTGAACAAAAATGTGAACCACAACATGCAACAATTTCAATTTTTTTTATTTACAGTTCATATAAGGAAATCAGTCGATGTAAATAAATAAATTAGGACCTAATCTATGGATTTCACATGACTGGGAATACAGATATGCATCCGTTGGTCACAGATACCTTTTAAAAATAAGTAGGAGCGTAGATCAGAAAACCAGTCAGTATCTGGTGTGACCATTTACCTCATTAAAACCAGTCAGTATCTGGTGTGACCCCCATTTACCTCATGAAAACCAGTCAGTATCTGGTGTGACCCCCATTTACCTCATGAAAACCAGTCAGTATCTGGTGTGACCCCCATTTACCTCATGAAAACCAGTCAGTATCTCGTGTGACCCCCATTTACCTCATGAAAACCAGTCAGTATCTGGTGTGACCCCCATTTACCTCATGAAAACCAGTCAATATCTGGTGTGACCCCCATTTACCTCATGAAAACCAGTCAGTATCTGGTGTGACCCCCATTAACCTCATGAAAACCAGTCAGTATCTGGTGTGACCACCACATTTACCTCATGAAAACCAGTCAGTATCTGGTGTGACCCCCATTTACCTAATGAAAACCAGTCAGCATCTGGTGTGACCCCCATTTGCCTCATGCAGCGTGACACATCTCCTTCACATAGAGTTGATCAGGCTGTTGATTGTGGCCTTTGGAATGTTGCCCCACTCCTCTTCAATGGCTGTGTGAAGTTGCTGGATATTTGGTGGGAACTGGAAATACGTTGTCGTACACATCGATCCAGAGCATCCCAAACATGCTCAATGGGTGACATGTGTGGTGAGTATACAGCCCATGGAAGAACTGGGACATTTTCAGCTTCCAGGAATAGTGTACAGATCCTTGCGACATGGTGATGGCGGCAGACGAACGGCACAACAACGGGGATCACGATCGCGTCATGGTATCTCCTTGCGACATGGTGCCGTGTATTATCATGTTGAAACATGAGGTGATGGCGGCGGATGAACGGCACAACATAAAACGCAATTTTGTTCGTTGTCCGTAGTTTATGCCTGCCCCATACCATAAACCCACCACCACCATTAGGCACATCAGCAAACTGCTCGCCCACACGACGCCATACTGCCCGGAACAGTTGAAACTGGGATTCATCTGTAAAGATGGCCAGTTGAATGTACTGTCAAATTCTCCAAAATGACATTGGAGGCGGCTTATGGTAGAGAAATTAACAATAAATTATATACCTTTCTATATAATTACCATTAAATTACAGAATAATCCCACAATACCTGTCAATATAATTACCATTATGACACAGAATAATCCCACTATACCTGTTACTATAGCCTTAGGGGTCTTGGTCACTAAAATAGTGCACTATGGAAGGAATAGAGTGTCATTTGGAACTCACAGCCAGAGTTCA
>NW_028322097.1:1922500-1940000 GCF_057628025.1 Oncorhynchus mykiss
TTTCTTTAAGCAATGGCTTTTTTCTGGGCACTCTTCCGTAAAGTGTGGAGTGTACATCATGACGTTGGCCTGTTGGTGAGGTTTATGACCCCCATAAATACCTTTCTCCCCTCCTCCTCTCTCTCTCTCTACTCTACAGAGAGACTCTAGGAAAGCGCTTTGTTAACATTGAGAGTCTGAAAATATCAAAAGGGTGGGGACTAGAACCATATTTCGGTAATCCAACCAGTTAAAATATTAGTTGGTACGGAAAGTCTACACATTCTAGTTATCAGATTCACATGGAATTGATGTGCAAATTAAATGTTTAAATATGAAACTATTTGTGAAAAGACTAAATGTAATTTTATCTGCTAAATGAGAGAATTGGTTTTCATGAGTGCTCAACTCAGTGGCCCCGCCCATGTGAACAGACTTTGGTTGTAAAACTATGACACACACCCTTCTCTCCACCGCTATATAAGCTCTTTCCGAAAATATCACATTTGTGTTCCCGAGGACGTGAGGACGATGGTCCAGACGTTAAAAGGGCTAATATCTGGCCTAGGGTCGTCCGGGTTAGGGAGGGTTTGGCCAGTAGGGATATCCTTGTCTCGTCGCGCACTAGCGACTCCTGTGGCGGGCCGGGCGCAGTGCACGCTAACCAAGGTCACCAGCTGCACAGTGTTTCCTCCGACACATTGGTTGCGGCTGTTCTTCCCGGTTGGATGCGCGCTGCGTTAAGAAGCAGTGCGCGGCTTGGTTGGGTTGTGTTTCGGAGGACGCATGGCTTTCGATCTTCGTCTCTCCCGAGCCCGTACGGGAGTTGTAGCGATGAGACAAGATAGTAGCTACTAACAATTGGAAACCACGAAATTGGGGAGAAAAAGGGGTTAAATTTAAAACAAAAAAAAGGGCTATGAACTTTGAACTCATAAAAGACTAAAGAAGTGATAGCTCCTAGCCGTTGAGTGAGCAGCACCAGCTGTAAATGTGGGCTAAGAATGGACGGACAAAGTATCTCTTCTACCAAACACATGACGGTACTACAACTCAGCCGTTCTACCAGACATTCTTCAGAGGACAGGAAGATCTCTGTTGGGCAACCCGGCCTTCCATCTACGGACCAACCTATTGAGGCACAACTCAGAGTAAATATTCCTTGCATTTTCCTTTTCCTAATGGGCGGTTATTTAGAATGCATAAGATTCTGTGTTTACGGTGGCATAGCTTTACAAGGTCTGATCAGAGCCCAGATCCCTTTGTTCCTCAGTCTTCCCGCCCTTTCATTCAAAACCCAACCCCCTTTCTTTGTGTAACCAGCCGTCACAAAGGTTCCGTCCACCAGGGACGTTTTCTTACATGACATAATTAGTAATCAATTTAATGACCCATCCTGTGTATGTGTAATTCTGTGTGATTGTTTGAGTATTTAGTAAGGTGATGATTAAAGGTTGATGATTAAATATTGACTGCTATTGAGGTAAAAGATTACCAGGTCTTTAAGAGTTTATTCGGAAGATAACAGCTCTATAAATATTATTTCGTGGTGCCCCGGACTTTCTAGTTAATTACATTTACATGATTAGCTCAATCAGGTGATATTAATTACAGAGAAATTATTTTATAGAATAGCATGTCATATCACTTATCAATCCGGCATAGCAAAGACACGACCACGGCTTAAAGTGGTCCTATGGACAGATACTCCAAACTGTGGAGCTTTGCAGCTCCTTCAGGGTTTTCTTTGGTCTCTTTGTTGCCTCTCTGATTAATGCCCTCCTTGCCTGGTCTGTGAGTTTTGGTGGGCGGCCCTCTCTTGGCAGGTTTGTTGTTGTTCCATATTCTTTCCATTTTTTAAATAATGGATTTAACGGTGCTCTGTGAGATGTTCAAAGTTTCTGATATTTCTTTTTGTATAACCCAACCCTGATCTGTACTTCTCCACAACTTTGTCCCTGACCTGTTTTTGTAGAGCTCCTTGGTCTTCATGGTGCCGCTTGCTTGGTGGTGCCCCTTGCTTTAGTGGTGTTGGGGCCTTTCAGAACAGGTGTATATATACTGAGATCATGTGACACTTAGATTACACACAGGTGGACTTTATTTAACTAATTAGGATCTTATTTAGGGGGGGATGAATACATATGCAAATACCACTTTTCCAATTATTTAAATTTCACTTCACCAATTTTGACTATTTTGTGTTTGTCCATTCCATGAAATACAAATAGAAATCCATTAAATTCCAGGTTGTAAATAATAATAAAATAGGAAAAACGCCAAGGGGGGTGAAGACTTTTGCAAGGCACTGTAGTTAACCACTGCTATATATCTATACACTGTGTAGGGAAAAAGGTGCCATTTTGGGACACAATTGTAAGGATCAATAACTTCTATGAGTCATTTATCAGGCTGCATTACTCTTGTGTACAGCAACTTATTGTGCACTTAGTTCAGCACTGCTACAGTATAATGTATCTGCTATATGCTGGATGTCAACCTCCCTCCCTCCCTCCAGACCAGACCAGAACCTCAGAAACTGTTGAATGTGAACCTCTCTCCCTCCAGACCAGACCAGAACCTCAGACCAGAACCTCAGAAGCTGTTGGATGTCAACCTCCCTCCCTCCAGACCAGACCAGAACCCCAGAAACTGTTGGATGTCAACCTCCCTCCCTCCACACCAGACCAGAACCTCAGAAGCTGTTGGATGTCAACCTCTCTCCCTCCAGACCAGACCAGAACCTCAGACCAGAACCTCAGAAGCTGTTGGATGTCAACCTCCCTCCCTCCAGACCAGACCAGAACCCCAGAAACTGTTGGATGTCAACCTCCCTCCCTCCACACCAGACCAGAACCTCAGAAGCTGTTGGATGTCAACCTCCCTCCCTCCACACCAGACCAGAACCTCAGAAACTGTGGAATGTGAACCTCCCTCCCTCCAGACCAGAACCTCAGAAACTGTTGGATGTGAACCTCCCTCCCTCCAGACCAGACCAGAGCCTCAGAAACTGTTGAATGTGAACCTCCCTCCCTCCAGACCAGACCAGACCCTCAGAAACTGTTGGATGTGAACCTCCCTCCCTCCAGACCAGACCAGACCCTCAGAAACTGTTGGATGTGAACCTCCCTCCCTCCAGACCAGACCAGACCCTCAGAAACTGTTGGATGTGAACCTCCCTCCCTCCAGACCAGACCAGAACCTCAGAAGTTGTTGGACGTCAACCTCCCTTTCTCCAGACCAGACCAGAACCTCAGAAACTGTTGGATGTGAACCTCCCTCCCTCCAGACCAGACCAGAACCCCCGAAACTTTTGGATGTGAACCTCCCTCCAGACCAGACCAGAACCTCAGAAACTGTTGGATGTGAATATCACTCCCTCCAGACCAGACCAGAACCTCAGAAGTTGTTGGACGTCAACCTCCCTTTCTCCAGACCAGAACCTCAGAAACTGTTGAATGTGAACTTCCCTCTCTTCAGACCAGACCAGAACCTCAGAAACTGTTGGATGTGAACTTCCGTCCCTCCAGACCAGACCAGAACCTCAGAAACTGTTGGATGTGAACCTCCCTCCATCCAGACCAGACCAGACCCTCAGAAACTGTTGGATGTGAACCTCCCTCCCTCCAGACCAGACCAGAACCTCAGAAGTTGTTGGACGTCAACCTCCCTTTCCCCAGACCAGACCAGAACCTCAGAAACTGTTGGATGTGAACCTCCCTCCCTCCAGACCAGACCAGAACCTCAGAAACTGTTGGATGTGAACCTCCCTCCCTCCAGACCAGACCAGAACCTCAGAAACTGTTGAATGTGAACCTCCCTCCCTCCCTCCAGACCAGAACCTCAGAAACTGTTGGATGTGATTCTCCCTCCAGACCAGACCAGAACCTCAGAAACTGTTGAATGTGAAACTCCCTCCCTCCAGACCAGACCAGAACCTCAGAAACTGTTGAATGTGAACCTCCCTCCTTCCAGACCAGACCAGAACCTCAGAAACTGTTGGATGTCAACCTCCCTCCCTCCAGACCAGACCAGAACCTCCGAAACTGTTGAATGTAAACCTCCCTCCAGATCAGAGCAGAGCTGATACGTTCTGACCTTAGTTCCTTTGTTTTGTCTTTGTTTTAGTATGGTCAGGGGTGCGAGTTGGGTGGGTGGTCTATGTTTGTTTTTCTATGTTGTGTTTTGCGTTTGGCCTGGTATGTTTCTCAATCAGAGGCAGTTGTCTCTGATTGAGAATCATACTTAGGTAGCCTGTTTTCCCACCTGGGTTTCGTGGGTGTTTATTTTCTGTTCTGGGTTTTTCCAGCACCATTCAGGACTGTTCGTCTGTCGTGTCATTTATTGTTTCAGTGTTCTTTTTTTAAGAATATGGACACTTCCCACGCTGCACCTTGGTCCTCACCTCCTTCCACCTACGACGACGCTCGTTACAACAGCCTCTTAAAACTGTTGAATGTAAACCTCCCTCCAGATCAGAGCAGAGCCTCAGAAGCTGTTGAATGTGAACCTCCCTCCCTCCAGATCAGAGCCTCAGAAACTGTTGAATGTGAACCTCCCTCCCTCCAGATCAGAGCAGAGCCTCATCATTTTTTTTTTTTTGATATTTTCTAGAAGGATCTTAATAAGACCTTTCTAGCAGAGCTTTTACTCAGGGTGTGTTTAGTCGTCCCAGACATTTGATCTACTTTATTTCTGTTTCTATATTGTATTTATGTTATTAATACAACGCTGCCTTAGTCACTCATATCATCTATTATCTTACCATTGTCTCATTTAGTTTAGTTCATGTTATTAATATAACACTGCCTTAGTCACTCATATCATCTATTATCTTACCATTGTCTCATTTAGTTTAGTTCATGTTATTAATATAACTCTGCATTAGTCACTCATATCATCTATTATCTTACCATTGTCTCAATTAGTTTAGTTCATGTTATTAATATAACACTGCCTTAGTCACTCATATCATCTATTATCTTACCATTGTCTCATTTAGTTTAGTTCATGTCTCGGCATAGAAACGTTTTTTTGTTTTATTTCATCTTTCTCACTTTTTTTTAAATTATTTTATTTGTTAAAAAAAACACATTAAAATCCATTTGTTGTAGATCTATAAATAAAGTTGTATTTGATCCCTGGTGCTTCACAGACATCCTGCTAAGTGTCTGTACAGAAGCCACAGTGCTTCTGTACTACTTCTGGTCATTAACATCCTCACAATCCTCTCTCTCGCCACAAGGCCAGCTTGACCCACTTCCTGGTTTTTTTATTTTTTTTATTAGGCATTGTTCATCTGCAGCATGTCTGTCTGGATGCATCTGGTCTTTTTAGCTCAGTGGGACACAGGGAGGCCATTGTCAGCTATTCAGAGTACAAAAGCAGAGGCTATATCTTTTGACAGATCTGTGCTTACATCTGTGTTCGATCACGTGAGAGGAGCTGAACCACGGAAAGATACGCATCTCATAGTTAAATTATATTTATTGATTGTAATAGAGTTAGTTTAAAGAGACATTTACTCTGTACTGATTCTTTTTTTCCTGATAATAATTTGTGACACTAATTCATCTATTTATGTAATTTATGTCTGTCATGAGACACGACAAGCAACTTCACCTTCACCGTCCTCAACAACCAGCTAGCTACGGAGAACTGAGATACGGTGACTAGAGGCTAGGAGTTGTTCACCTTCCTCTACAACCAGCTAGCTACGGAGAACTGAGACATGGTGACTAGAGGCTAGGAGTTTATCACTGTCCTCTACAACCAGCTAGCTACGGAGAACTGAGACACGGTGTCTAGAGGCTAGGAGTTGTTCACCGTCCTCTACAACCAGCTAGCTACGGAGAACTGAGACATGGTGACTAGAGACTAGGAGTTTATCTCCGTCCTCTACAACCAGCTAGCTACGGAGAACTGAGACACGGTGACTAGAGGCTAGGAGTTTATCCCCGTCCTCTACAACCAGCTAGCTACGGAGAACTGAGACATGGTGACTATGGCCATGTTACCTGACCAGGACAAAACTCTAATGTCTCCTGGACCTATAGTAATGTCTCCTGGACCTATATCAATGTCTCCTGGACCTATAGTAATGTCTCCTGGACTAATGTCCTGGACCTATAGTAATGTCTCCTGGACCTATAGTAATGTCTCCTGGACCTATAGTAATGTCTCCTGGACCTATAGTAATGTCCTGGACCTATAGTATTGTCTCCTGGGCCTATAGTAATGTCCCACTTCCTGGACCTATAGTAATGTCTCCTGGACCTATAGTAATGTCCCACTTCCTGGACCTATAGTAATGTCTCCTGGACCTATAGTAATGTCCCACTTCCGGGACCTATAGTAATGTCTCCTGGACCTATAGTAATGTCCCACTTCCTGGACCTATAGTAATGTCCTGGACCTATAGTAATGTCCTGGACCTATAGTCATGTCCCATCTCCTGGACTTTTAGTAATGTCTCCTGGACCTATAGACCTATAGTAATGTCCCATCTCCTGGACTTTTAGTAATGTCTCCTGGACCTATAGTAATGTATCCTGGACCTATAGTAATGTCTCCTGGACCTATAGTAATGTCCTGGACCTATAGTAATATCTTCTGGACCTATAGTAATGTCTCCTGGACCTATAGTAATGTCCCATCTCCTGGACCTATAATAATGCCCTGGACCTATAGTAATGTCTCCTGGACCTATAGTAATGTCTCCTGGACCTATAGTAATGTCCTGGACCTATAGTAATGTCTCCTGGACCTATAGTAATGTCTCCTGGACCTATAGTAATGTCTCCTGGACCTATAGTAATGTCCTGGACCTATAGTAATGTCTCCTGGACCTATAGTAATGTCTCCTGGACCTATAGTAATGTCCCATCTCCTGGACCTATAATAATGCCCTGGACCTATAGTAATGTCTCCTGGACCTATAGTAATGTCTCCTGAACCTATAGTAATGTCTCTTGGACCTATAGTAATGTCCTGGACCTATAGTAATGTCTCCTGGACCTATAGTAATGTCTCCTGAACCTATAGTAATGTCTCCTGGACCTATAGTAATGTCCTGGACCTATAGTAATGTCTCCTGGACCTATAGTAATGTCCCATCTCCTGGACCTATAATAATGCCCTGGACCTATAGTAATGTCTCCTGGACCTATAGTAATGTCTCCTGGACCTATAGTAATGTCTCCTGGACCTATAGTAATGTCTCCTGGACCTATAGTAATGTCCTGGACCTATAGTAATGTCTCCTGGACCTATAGTAATGTCCTGGACTTATAGTAATGTCCTGGACCTATAGTAATGTCTCCTGGACCTATAGTAATGTCCTGGACCTATAGTAATGTCTCCTGGACCTATAGTAATGTCCTGGACCTATAGTAATGTCTCCTGGACCTACAGTAACGTCTCATCTGTTATAATGACAGGGTCCAGTTCTCGCGTTATATTTAGGATTTTCTTCAGTTTGATTTATTGTTTAATATACAGTTGGACCAAATAAATGTCGTCCCCTGGGGGGACAATAAAGTTGGCTGTAGTAAACTTCTCCTGCTGCCTCAGAATGGGTAGCCAACATTCTGGGGTGTTTATGAGTTAGAACTGTAGAAAAACAATACCATAAAATACAACTTTATTCATCCCAAAGGGGCAATTCGTTCCGGATGCTTCAAACAGGACAAACACACTGACAGTATCCAAGGTTTTATTTAAACACTTTTTCTCACCTGAGACTCTGGCTTCGTCCTAAATGGTACACTATTCCCTACATAGTGCACTTCTTTTGACCAGAGCCCTACGGGAATAGTGTGTCGTTTTTTGGGATGCAGACAAACACTATGATCCTGCTGGATTTCTTTTACACAGAATACTGTGCTGTAGCTGTGATGTCATACAGGAGACAGAACACTGTGCTGTAGCTGTGATGTCATACAGGAGACAGAACACTGTGCTGTAGCTGTGATGTCATACTGGAGACAGAACACGGTGTTGTAGCTGTGATGTCATACTAGAGACAGAACACGGTGTTGTAGCTGTGATGTCATACATGAGACAGAACACTGTGTTGTCGCTGCGATGTCATACAGGAGACAAAACACTGTGTTGTAGCTGTGACCTCCTACTAGAGACAGAACACTGTGTTGTAGCTGTGACGTCATACTAGAGACAGAACACTGTGTTGTAGCTGTGATGTCATACAGGAGACAGAACACTGTGTTGTAGCTGTGACGTCATACTAGAGACAGAACACTGTGTTGTAGCTGTGACGTCATACTGGAGACAGAACACTGTGTTGTAGCTGTGACGTCATACTGGAGACAGAACACTGTGTTGTAGCTGTGACGTCATACTGGAGACAGAACACTGTGTTGTAGCTGTGATGTCATACTAGAGACAGAATACTGATTAGTGGTTAGTGGGGTTTAGGTTGAGATTTAATAGGAGGTGGAACTTTTCTCCATGTACTTTCTTCACAGCGGTTCTTTTAACTCTAACAGCCATGATTAAAACTACTCCTCAACATGACAACAACCATGGGAGCATGACAAGACAACACAAACAGATCTAGAACTAAAGATAAACTGAGGAGGGGGAGTTTAACTGAAAGAAGAGAGGAGGGGGGAGTTTAACTGATAGAAGAGAGGAGGGGGGAGTTTAACTGATAGAAGAGAGGAGGGGGAGTTTAACTGAAAGAAGAGAGGAGGGGGGAGTTTAACTGATAGAAGAGAGGAGGGGGGAGTTTAACTGATAGAAGAGAGGAGGGGGAGTTTAACTGATAGAAGAGAGGAGGGGGGAGTTTAACTGATGGAAGAGAGGAGGGGGGAGTTTAACTGATAGAAGAGAGGAGGGGGAGTTTAACTGATAGAAGAGAGGAGGGGGAGTTTAACTGATAGAAGAGAGGAGGGGGAGTTTAACTGATAGAAGAGAGGAGGGGGGAGTTTAACTGATGGAAGAGAGGAGGGGGGAGTTTAACTGATAGAAGAGAGGAGGGGGAGTTTAACTGATAGAAGAGAGGAGGGGGGAGTTTAACTGATGGAAGAGAGGAGGGGGGAGTTTAACTGATAGAAGAGAGGAGGGGGAGTTTAACTGATAGAAGAGAGGAGGGGGGAGTTTAACTGATAGAAGAGAGGAGGGGGGAGTTTAACTGATAGAAGAGAGGAGGGGGAGTTTAACTGATAGAAGAGAGGAGGGGGGAGTTTAACTGATAGAAGAGAGGAGGGGGAGTTTAACTGATAGAAGAGAGGAGGGGGAGTTTAACTGATAGAAGAGAGGAGGGGGAGTTTAACTGATAGGAGAGAGGAGGGGGAGTTTAACTGATAGAAGAGAGGAGGGGGAGTTTAACTGATAGAAGAGAGGAGGGGGAGTTTAACTGATAGAAGAGAGGAGGGGGAGTTTAACTGATAGAAGAGAGGAGGGGGAGTTTAACTGATAGAAGAGAGGAGGGGGGAGTTTAACTGATGGAAGAGAGGAGGGGGGAGTTTAACTGATAGAAGAGAGGAGGGGGAGTTTAACTGATAGAAGAGAGGAGGGGGGAGTTTAACTGATGGAAGAGAGGAGGGGGGAGTTTAACTGATAGAAGAGAGGAGGGGGAGTTTAACTGATAGAAGAGAGGAGGGGGGAGTTTAACTGTTAGAAGAGAGGAGGGGGGAGTTTAACTGATAGAAGAGAGGAGGGGGAGTTTAACTGATAGAAGAGAGGAGGGGGGAGTTTAACTGATAGAAGAGAGGAGGGGGAGTTTAACTGATAGAAGAGAGGAGGGGGAGTTTAACTGATAGAAGAGAGGAGGGGGAGTTTAACTGATAGGAGAGAGGAGGGGGAGTTTAACTGATAGAAGAGAGGAGGGGGAGTTTAACTGATAGAAGAGAGGAGGGAGGAGTTTAACTGATAGAAGAGAGGAGGGGGGAGTTTAACTGATGGAAGAGAGGAGGGGGGAGTTTAACTGATAGAAGAGAGGAGGGGGAGTTTAACTGATAGAAGAGAGGAGGGGGAGTTTAACTAATAGAAGAGAAGAGGGGGGAGTTTAACTAATAGAAGAGAGGAGGGGGGAGTTTAAATGATAGAAGAGAGGAGGGGGGAGTTTAAATGATAGGAGAGAGGAGGGGAAGTTTAACTGATAGAAGAGAGGAGGGGGAGTTTAACTGACAGATAAGAGGAGGGGGGAGTTTAACTAATAGAAGAGAGGAGGGGGAGTTTAACTGATAGAAGATGGGAGGAGTTTAACTGATAGAAGAGAGGAGGGGGAGGGGGTTTGAGTGAAAGAGGAGGGGGGGTGTTTGAATGGGGCCTGGGGTGATTTTCAAAGACATGTGTCATGGGGGGGGGGGGTAATTTTAATGATTTTCTAAGGGGTTTAGGGGTATATGGATTGAAGAGACCAGACCAGACACAGCCTGCTAGCTCTGTTTGTAATATAATAATAATCTGTGACTCAACCACAGCACCATTAGCCACATTTCACTACACCCGCAACAACATCTGCTAAACATGTGCATGTGACCAATAATATTTTATTTGAAAAATTAACATCTGTTTGTTCAGAAGGAGCTGGAATAGAACCAGCATTCTCCTTCCTCCTTCCTTCTCCCCTCCCTCCTTTCCCTCCTTGTCGTCTCCCCTTCCTCCTCCTTCCCCCTTTACCCTCTCTATCCCCTTCCCTTCCCCCTTCTCTCTCCTCATCCCCCCTCTCCCTTCTAGTTCACCTCCACTCTCCAGGTAGGTATTTATCCCTGTCTTCCACTCTCCAGGTAGGTCTTTATCCCTGTCTTCCACTCTTCAGGTAGGTCTTTATCCCTGTCTTCCCAGGTAGGTCTTTATCCCTGTCTTCCACTCTTCAGGTAGGTCTTTATCCCTGTCTTCCCAGGTAGGTCTTTATCCCTGTCTTCCACTCTTCAGGTAGGTCTTTATCCCTGTCTTCCACTCTTCAGGTAGGTCTTTATCCCTGTCTTCCACTCTCCAGGTAGGTCTTTATCCCTGTCTTCCCAGGTAGGTCTTTATCCCTGTCTTCCTCTCTTCAGGTAGGTATTTATCCCTGTCTTCCACTCTCCAGGTAGGTCTTTATCCCTGTCTTCCCAGGTAGGTCTTTATCCCTGTCTTCCACTCTTCAGGTAGGTCTTTATTCCTGTCTTCCACTCTTCAGGTAGGTCTTTATCCCTGTCTTCCCAGGTAGGTCTTTATCCCTGTCTTCCCAGGTAGGTCTTTATCCCTGTCTTCCACTCTTCAGGTAGGTCTTTATCCCTGTCTTCCACTCTCCAGGTAGGTCTTTATCCCTGTCTTCCTCTCTTCAGGTAGGTCTTTATCCCTGTCTTCCCAGGTAGGTCTTTATCCCTGTCTTCCACTCTCCAGGTAGGTCTTTATCCCTGTCTTCCACTCTTCAGGTAGGTCTTTATCCCTGTCTTCCTCTCTTCAGGTAGGTCTTTATCCCTGTCTTCCCAGGTAGGTCTTTATCCCTGTCTTCCCAGGTAGGTCTTTATCCCTGTCTTCCACTCTTCAGGTAGGTCTTTATCCCTGTCTTCCCAGGTAGGTCTTTATCCCTGTCTTCCCAGGTAGGTCTTTATCCCTGTCTTCCTCTCTTCAGGTAGGTCTTTATCCCTGTCTTCCCAGTTAGGTCTTTATCCCTGTCTTCCCAGGTAGGTCTTTATCCCTGTCTTCCCAGGTAGGTCTTTATCCCTGTCTTCCCAGGTAGGTCTTTATCCCTGTCTTCCTCTCTTCAGGTAGGTCTTTATCCCTGTCTTCCACTCTTCAGGTAGGTCTTTATCCCTGTCTTCCTCTCTTCAGGTAGGTCTTATCCCTGTCTTCCACTCTTCAGGTAGGTCTTCATCCCTGTCTTCCCAGGTAGGTCTTTATCCCTGTCTTCCTCTCTTCAGGTAGGTCTTATCCCTGTCTTCCTCTCTTCAGGTAGGTCTTTATCCCTGTCTTCCCAGGTAGGTCTTTATCCCTGTCTTCCACTCTTCAGGTAGGTCTTTATCCCTGTCTTCCACTCTTCAGGTAGGTCTTTATCCCTGTCTTCCCAGGTAGGTCTTTATCCCTGTCTTCCACTCTTCAGGTAGGTCTTTATCCCTGTCTTCCACTCTTCAGGTAGGTCTTTATCCCTGTCTTCCACTCTTCAGGTAGGTCTTTATCCCTGTCTTCCCAGGTAGGTCTTTATCCCTGTCTTCCACTCTCCAGGTAGGTCTTTATCCCTGTCTTCCCAGGTAGGTCTTTATCCCTGTCTTCCTCTCTTTAGGTAGGTCTTTATCCCTGTCTTCCTCTCTTCAGGTAGGTCTTTATCCCTGTCTTCCACTCTTCAGGTAGGTCTTTATCCCTGTCTTCCCAGGTAGGTCTTTATCCCTGTCTTCCACTCTTCGGGTAGGTCTTTATCCCTGTCTTCCACTCTTCAGGTAGGTCTTATCCCTGTCTTCCTCTCTTCAGGTAGGTCTTTATCCCTGTCTTCCACTCTTCAGGTAGGTCTTTATCCCTGTCTTCCACTCTTCAGGTAGGTCTTTAACCCTGTCTTCCCAGGTAGGTCTTTATCCCTGTCTTCCACTCTTCAGGTAGGTCTTTATCCCTGTCTTCCTCTCTCCAGGTAGGTCTTTATCCCTGTCTTCCTCTCTCCAGGTAGGTCTTTATCCCTGTCTTCCCAGGTAGGTCTTTAACCCTGTCTTCCACTCTTCAGGTAGGTCTTTATCCCTGTCTTCCACTCTTCAGGTAGGTCTTTATCCCTGTCTTCCCAGGTAGGTCTTTATCCCTGTCTTCCCAGGTAGGTCTTTAACCCTGTCTTCCACTCTTCAGGTAGGTCTTTATCCCTGTCTTCCACTCTTCAGGTAGGTCTTTATCCCTGTCTTCCCAGGTAGGTCTTTATCCCTGTCTTCCCAGGTAGGTCTTTAACCCTGTCTTCCACTCTTCAGGTAGGTCTTTATCCCTGTCTTCCACTCTTCAGGTAGGTCTTTATCCCTGTCTTCCACTCTTCAGGTAGGTCTTTAACCCTGTCTTCCTCTCTTCAGGTAGGTCTTTATCCCTGTCTTCCCAGGTAGGTCTTTATCCCTGTCTTCCACTCTTCAGGTAGGTCTTATCCCTGTCTTCCACTCTTCAGGTAGGTCTTTATCCCTGTCTTCCACTCTTCAGGTAGGTCTTTATCCATGTCTTCCCAGGTAGGTCTTTATCCCTGTCTTCCACTCTTCAGGTAGGTCTTTATCCCTGTCTTCCACTCTTCAGGTAGGTCTTTATCCCTGTCTTCCACTCTTCAGGTAGGTCTTTATCCCTGTCTTCCCAGGTAGGTCTTTATCCCTGTCTTCCTCTCTCCAGGTAGGTCTTTATCCCTGTCTTCCACTCTTCAGGTAGGTCTTTATCCCTGTCTTCCACTCTTCAGGTAGGTCTTTATCCCTGTCTTCCACTCTTCAGGTAGGTCTTTATCCCTGTCTTCCACTCTTCAGGTAGGTCTTTATCCCTGTCTTCCTCTCTCCAGGTAGGTCTTTATCCCTGTCTTCCTCTCTCCAGGTAGGTCTTTATCCCTGTCTTCCCAGGTAGGTCTTTAACCCTGTCTTCCACTCTTCAGGTAGGTCTTTATCCCTGTCTTCCACTCTTCAGGTAGGTCTTTATCCCTGTCTTCCCAGGTAGGTCTTTATCCCTGTCTTCCCAGGTAGGTCTTTAACCCTGTCTTCCACTCTTCAGGTAGGTCTTTATCCCTGTCTTCCACTCTTCAGGTAGGTCTTTATCCCTGTCTTCCCAGGTAGGTCTTTATCCCTGTCTTCCCAGGTAGGTCTTTAACCCTGTCTTCCACTCTTCAGGTAGGTCTTTATCCCTGTCTTCCACTCTTCAGGTAGGTCTTTATCCCTGTCTTCCACTCTTCAGGTAGGTCTTTAACCCTGTCTTCCTCTCTTCAGGTAGGTCTTTATCCCTGTCTTCCCAGGTAGGTCTTTATCCCTGTCTTCCACTCTTCAGGTAGGTCTTATCCCTGTCTTCCACTCTTCAGGTAGGTCTTTATCCCTGTCTTCCACTCTTCAGGTAGGTCTTTATCCATGTCTTCCCAGGTAGGTCTTTATCCCTGTCTTCCACTCTTCAGGTAGGTCTTTATCCCTGTCTTCCACTCTTCAGGTAGGTCTTTATCCCTGTCTTCCACTCTTCAGGTAGGTCTTTATCCCTGTCTTCCCAGGTAGGTCTTTATCCCTGTCTTCCTCTCTCCAGGTAGGTCTTTATCCCTGTCTTCCACTCTTCAGGTAGGTCTTTATCCCTGTCTTCCACTCTTCAGGTAGGTCTTTATCCCTGTCTTCCACTCTTCAGGTAGGTCTTTATCCCTGTCTTCCACTCTTCAGGTAGGTCTTTATCCCTGTCTTCCCAGTTAGGTCTTTATCCATGTCTTCCACTCTCCAGGTAGGTCTTTATCCCTGTCTTCCACTCTTCAGGTAGGTCTTTATCCCTGTCTTCCCAGTTAGGTCTTTATCCATGTCTCCCACTCTTCAGGTAGGTCTTTATCCCTGTCTTCCACTCTTCAGGTAGGTCTTTATCCCTGTCTTCCACTCTTCAGGTAGGTCTTTATCCCTGTCTTCCCAGGTAGGTCTTTATCCCTGTCTTCCACTCTTCAGGTAGGTCTTATCCCTGTCTTCCACTCTTCAGGTAGGTCTTTAACCCTGTCTTCCACTCTTCAGGTAGGTATTTATCCCTGTCTTCCACTCTTCAGGTAGGTCTTTATCCCTGTCTTCCACTCTTCAGGTAGGTCTTTATCCCTGTCTTCCACTCTTCAGGTAGGTCTTTATCCCTGTCTTCCCAGGTAGGTCTTTATCCCTGTCTTCCACTCTTCAGGTAGGTCTTTATCCATGTCTTCCCAGGTAGGTCTTTATCCCTGTCTTCCCAGGTAGGTCTTTATCCCTGTCTTCCACTCTTCAGGTAGGTCTTTATCCCTGTCTTCCCAGGTAGGTCTTTATCCCTGTCTTCCCAGGTAGGTCTTTATCTCTGTCTTCCACTCTTCAGGTAGGTCTTTATCCCTGTCCTCCCAGGTAGGTCTTTATCCCTGTCTTCCACTCTCCAGGTAGGTCTTTATCTCTGTCTTCCACTCTTCAGGTAGGTCTTTATCCCTGTCTTCCCAGGTAGGTCTTTATCCCTGTCTTCCCAGGTAGGTCTTTAACCCTGTCTTCCACTCTTCAGGTAGGTCTTTATCCCTGTCTTCCACTCTTCAGGTAGGTCTTTATCCCTGTCTTCCACTCTCCAGGTAGGTCTTTATCCCTGTCTTCCACTCTTCAGGTAGGTCTTTATCCCTGTCTTCCCAGGTAGGTCTTTATCCCTGTCTTCCCAGGTAGGTCTTTAACCCTGTCTTCCACTCTTCAGGTAGGTCTTTATCCCTGTCTTCCACTCTTCAGGTAGGTCTTTATCCCTGTCTTCCACTCTTCAGGTAGGTCTTTATCCCTGTCTTCCACTCTTCAGGTAGGTCTTTATCCCTGTCTTCCACTCTTCAGGTAGGTCTTTATCCCTGTCTTCCACTCTTCAGGTAGGTCTTTATCCCTGTCTTCCCAGGTAGGTCTTTATCCCTGTCTTCCCAGGTAGGTCTTTAACCCTGTCTTCCACTCTTCAGGTAGGTCTTTATCCCTGTCTTCCACTCTTCAGGTAGGTCTTTAACCCTGTATTCCACTCTTCAGGTAGGTCTTTATCCCTGTCTTCCACTCTTCAGGTAGGTCTTCATCCCTGTTTTCCACTCTTCAGGTAGGTCTTTATCCCTGTCTTCCCAGGTAGGTCTTTATCCCTGTCTTCCTCTCTTCAGGTAGGTATTTATCCCTGTCTTCCACTCTTCAGGTAGGTCTTTATCCATGTCTTCCCAGGTAGGTCTTTATCCCTGTCTTCCACTCTCCAGGTAGGTCTTTATCCCTGTCTTCCACTCTTCAGGTAGGTCTTTATCCCTGTCTTCCCAGGTAGGTCTTTATCCCTGTCTTCCACTCTCCAGGTAGGTCTTTATCCCTGTCTTCCAATCTTCAGGTAGGTCTTTATCCCTGTCTTCCACTCTCCAGGTAGGTCTTTATCCCTGTCTTCCACTCTCCAGGTAGGTCTTTATCCCTGTCTTCCCAGGTAGGTCTTTATCCCTGTCTTCCCAGGTAGGTCTTTATCCCTGTCTTCCACTCTTCAGGTAGGTCTTTATCCCTGTCTTCCACTCTCCAGGTAGGTCTTTATCCCTGTCTTCCACTCTCCAGGTAGGTCTTTATCCCTGTCTTCCTCTCTTCAGGTAGGTCTTTATTCATGTCTTCCCAGGTAGGTCTTTATCCCTGTCTTCCCAGGTAGGTCTTTATCCCTGTCTTCCACTCTTCAGGTAGGTCTTTATCCCTGTCTTCCCAGGTAGGTCTTTATCCCTGTCTTCCACTCTTCAGGTAGGTCTTTATCCCTGTCTTCCACTCTCCAGGTAGGTCTTTATCCCTGTCTTCCTCTCTCCAGGTAGGTCTTTATCCCTGTCTTCCTCTCTCCAGGTAGGTCTTTATCCCTGTCTTCCTCTCTTCAGGTAGGTCTTTATCCCTGTCTTCCCAGGTAGGTCTTTATCCCTGTCTTCCACTCTTCAGGTAGGTCTTTATCCATGTCTTCCCAGGTAGGTCTTTATCCCTGTCTTCCACTCTTCAGGTAGGTCTTTATCCCTGTCTTCCCAGGTAGGTCTTTATCCCTGTCTTCCTCTCTTCAGGTAGGTCTTTATCCCTGTCTTCCCAGGTAGGTCTTTATCCCTGTCTTCCACTCTTCAGGTAGGTCTTTATCCCTGTCTTCCCAGGTAGGTCTTTATCCCTGTCTTCCACTCTTCAGGTAGGTCTTTATCCCTGTCTTCCACTCTTCAGGTAGGTCTTTATCCATGTCTTCCCAGGTAGGTCTTTATCCCTGTCTTCCACTCTCCAGGTAGGTCTTTATCCCTGTCTTCCACTCTCCAGGTAGGTCTTTATCCCTGTCTTCCACTCTTCAGGTAGGTCTTTATCCCTGTCTTCCCAGGTAGGTCTTTATCCCTGTCTTCCCAGGTAGGTCTTTATCCCTGTCTTCCCAGTTAGGTCTTTATCCCTGTCTTCCTCTCCAGGCCCTGCATTAGACCGGCATCCTGACTGGGGGGTAATTATACATCACAGCACGCTGCAGAAACAGGAGATCGGCTCCTACCCTATGGGTCCTTCTCGCTGGGACAAGGCTATCCCCCCTCCCTCCCTCCAGTACAGGTTTGATACAGAACAGGAGATCGGCTCCTACCCTATGGGTCCTTCTGGTTGGGACAAGGCTATCCCCCCTCCCTCCCTCCAGTACAGGTTTGATACAGAACAGAGGTCCAGAGACAGTTAGAGAGACTTCCTGAATCTCTCTCCTTCCTCTCTGATGCAATGAGCCTGTATGCAGCAGATACACAGACTGATGATGATTTAATTAGAAGCTAAGAGATGATGGAAGTCGATTTCTCATTCCTTTATTCTGTTATCTTTCTTTAATCGGTGGGGGGGGGGGGGGGGGGGGGGCATTTCAATGTCCCCTCAAGGATAGTCATTCTTTTGTTGTCTCATTTCCGCGAAGAGTTTTGACTCTTGCAGTGACGTCT
>NW_028322097.1:1945000-1950000 GCF_057628025.1 Oncorhynchus mykiss
GTCTCCTAGTCAGTAGGAGGTGGATGGTGTGGTCTCCTAGTCAGTAGGAGGTGGATGGTGTGTTCTCCTAGTCAGTAGGAGGTGGATGGTGTGGTCTCCTAGTCAGTAGGAGGTGGATGGTGTGGTCTCCTAGTCAGTAGGAGGTGGACGGTGTGGTCTCCTAGTCAGTAGGAGGTGGATGGTGTGGTCTCCTAGTCAGTAGGTTAGGAGGTGGATGGTGTGGTCTCCTAGTCAGTAGGTTAGGAGGTGGATGGTGTGGTCTCCTAGTCAGTAGGAGGTTTATGGTGTGTTCTCCTTGTCAGTAGGAGGTGGATGGTGTGTTCTCCTAGTCAGTAGGAGGTGGATGGTGTGGTCTCCTAGTCAGTAGGTTAGGAGGTCGATGGTGTGGTCTCCTAGTCAGTAGGAGGTGGATGGTGTGGTCTCCTAGTCAGTAGGTTAGGAGGTGGATGGTGTGGTCTCCTAGTCAGTAGGAGGTGGATGGTGTGGTCTCCTAGTCAGTAGGAGGTGGATGGTGTGTTCTCCTAGTCAGTAGTTTAGGAGGTGGATGGTGTGGTCTCCTAGTCAGTAGGTTAGGAGGTGGATGGTGTGGTCTCCTAGTCAGTAGGAGGTGGATGGTGTGTTCTCCTAGTCAGTAGGAGGTGGATGGTGTGGTCTCCTAGTCAGTAGGAGGTGGATGGTGTGGTCTCCTAGTCAGTAGGATGTGGATGGTGTGTTCTCCTATTCAGTAGGAGGTGGATGGTGTGTTCTCCTAGTCAGTAGGAGGTGGATGGTGTGGTCTCCTAGTCAGTAGGAGGTGGATGGTGTGTTCTCCTAGTCAGTAGGAGGTGGATGGTGTGGTCTCCTAGTCAGTAGGAGGTGGATGGTGTGGTCTCCTAGTCAGTAGGAGGTGGATGGTGTGGTCTCCTAGTCAGTAGGAGGTGGATGGTGTGTTCTCCTAGTCAGTAGGAGGTGGATGGTGTGTTCTCCTAGTCAGTAGGAGGTGGATGGTGTGTTCTCCTAGTCAGTAGGAGGTGGATGGTGTGGTCTCCTAGTCAGTAGGAGGTGGATGGTGTGGTCTCCTAGTCAGTAGGAGGTGGATGGTGTGGTCTCCTAGTCAGTAGGTTAGGAGGTGGATGGTGTGGTCTCCTAGTCAGTAGGAGGTGGATGGTGTGGTCTCCTAGTCAGTAGGAGGTGGATGGCGTGTTCTCCTAGTCAGTAGGAGGTGGATGGTGTGGTCTCCTAGTCAGTAGGAGGTGGATGGTGTGGTCTCCTAGTCAGTAGGAGGTGGATGGTGTGGTCTCCTAGTCAGTAGGTTAGGAGGTGGATGGTGTGGTCTCCTAGTCAGTAGGAGGTGGATGGTGTGGTCTCCTAGTCAGTAGGAGGTGGATGGTGTGGTCTCCTAGTCAGTAGGTTAGGAGGTGGATGGTGTGTTCTAGTCAGTAGGAGTTGGATGGTCTGTTGTCCTAGTCAGTCGGAGGTGGATGGTCTGTTCTCCTAGTCAGTAGGAGGTGGATGGTGTGTTCTCCTAGTCAGTAGGAGGTGGATGGCGTGTTCTCCTAGTCAGTAGGAGGTAGATGGTGTGTTCTCCTAGTCAGTAGGAGGTGGATGGTGTGTTCTCCTAGTCAGTAGGAGGTGGATGGTGTGGTCTCCTAGTCAGTAGGTTAGGAGGTGGATGGTGTGTTCTCCTAGTCAGTAGGAGGTGGATGGTGTGTTCTCCTAGTCAGTAGGTTAGGAGGTGGATGGTGTGGTCTCCTCGTCAGTAGGAGGTGGATGGTGTGGTCTCCTAGTCAGTAGGAGGTGGATGGTGTGGTCTCCTAGTCAGTAGGTTAGGAGGTGGATGGTGTGGTCTCCTAGTCAGTAGGAGGTGGATGGTGTGTTCTCCTAGTCAGTAGGAGGTAGATGGTGTGTTCTCCTAGTCAGTAGGAGGTGGATGGTGTGTTCTCCTAGTCAGTAAGTTAGGAGGTGGATGGTGTGGTCTCCTAGTCAGTAGGTTAGGAGGTGGATGGTGTGGTCTCCTAGTCAGTAGGTTAGGAGGTGGATGGTGTGTTCTCCTAGTCAGTAGGAGGTGGATGGTGTGGTCTCCTAGTCAGTAGGATAGGAGGTGGATGGTCTGTTCTCCTAGTCAGTAGGAGGTGGATGGTGTGGTCTCCTAGTCAGTAGGAGGTGGATGGTGTGTTCTCCTAGTCAGTAGGAGGTGGATGGTGTGTTCTCCTAGTCAGTAGGAGGTGGATGGTGTGTTCTCCTAGTCAGTAGGAGGTGGATGGTGTGTTCTCCTAGTCAGTAGGAGGTGGATGGTGTGTATAGAGAAACAGAGATATAGAGAAAGAAAGACATATATATATATATAAAGAAAGAGAGATATTGAAATCTCCATATGTTTACATAACTATAAATGCCCCATTTCATCTACTTTATAATGCCATCATTCACCGCCGTACTACTTGAAACCCAGTAAGCTGTTTATTCAGTCTGGTACGGTCGTGTTGATCTTGTCGCTACGCAACTCTGCCTTGATCTGTTTAGGAAGCCGAGGCAGAGTGCAGATGACAGATTAACGAACAGTCATCCCTCGTCCCCCACAACCGAACACAACAAACCTTTCTCAGTGTCCAGACGAACTCTTTAGACGGGTCGGCTGACGACGTTATGAAAACGAGGCTCGCGCTTCCATGGGACAGAGGTCAGTGGTCTGTGTGGACAGATTGGGGACACCTAAAGAGAGGGAGACCACTTTGAGATTGGGGACACCCAAAGAGAGGGAGACCACTATGAGATTGGGGACACCCAAAGAGAGGGAGACCACTATGAGATTGGGGACACCCAAAGAGAGGGAGACCACTATGAGATTGGGGACACCCAAAGAGAGGGAGACCACTATGAGATTGGGGACACCCAAAGAGAGGGAGACCACTATGAGATTGGGGACACCCAAAGAGAGGGAGACCACTATGAGATTGGGGACACCCAAAGAGAGGGAGACCACTATGAGATTGGGGACACCCAAAGAGAGGGAGACCACTATGAGATTGGGGACACCCAAAGAGAGGGAGACCACTATGAGATTGGGGACACCCAAAGAGAGGGAGACCACTATGAGATTGGGGACACCCAAAGAGAGGGAGACCACTATGAGATTGGGGACACCCAAAGAGAGGGAGACCACTATGAGATTGGGGACACCCAAAGAGAGGGAGACCACTATGAGATTGGGGACACCCAAAGAGAGGGAGACCACTATGAGATTGGGGACACCCAAAGAGAGGGAGACCACTATGAGATTGGGGACACCCAAAGAGAGGGAGACCATGGGTACGTTCCAAGAGGCCTCTCTTCTCCCCCACATCAGCAATCAGGAGGACAGGAGGATTGGGGATGATTGTTCTGCCTCACCCCTTCACCCTCTAACCCCTTCACCCTCTAACCCCTTCACCCTCTAACCCCTAACCCTCTAACCATTACCCCTTCACCCTCTAACCCCTTCACCCTCTAACCCCTTCACCCTCTAACCCCTTCACCCTCTAACCCCTTCACCCCTTCACCCTCTAACCCCTTCACCCTCTAACCCCTTCACCCCTTCACCCTCTAACCCCTTCACCCTCTAACCCCATCACCCTCTAACCCCTTCACCCTCTAACCCCTTCACCCTCTCTAACCCCTTCACCCTCTAACCCCTTCACCCCCTCTAAAGCCCCTTCACCCTCTAACCCCTTCACCCTCTAACCCCTCACCCCTTCACCATCTAACCCCTTCACCCCTTCACCCTCTAACCCCTTCACCCTCTATTCCCTTCACCCTCTAACCCCTTCACCCTCTAACCCCTTAACCCCTTCACCCTCTAACCCCTTCACCCCTTCACCATCTAACCCCTTCACCCCTTCACCATCTAACCCCTTCACCCCTTCACCCTCTAACCCCTTCACCCTCTAACCCCTTCACCCTCTAACCCCTAGTTGAGTTCACATGGGGGGACTAGTTAGTAGAATGAACTCAGTAACTACTCTAGTTGAGATGACATGGCAGGGACTAGTTAGTAGAATGAACTCAGTAACTACTCTAGTTAAGTTGACAAAGGGGGGACTAGTTAGTAGAATGAACTCAGTAACTACTCTAGTTGAGTTGACATGGGGGGACTAGTTAGTAGAATGAACTCAGTAACTGCTCTAGTTGAGTTGACATGGGGGGATTAGTTAGTAGAATGAACTCAGTAACTGCTCTAGTTGAGTTGACATCGGGGACTAGTTAGTAGAAAGAACTCAGTAACTACTCTAGTTGAGTTGACACGGGGGGACTAGTTAGTAGAATGAACTACTACTCTAGTTGAGTTGACACGGGGGGACTAGTTAGTAGAATGAACTACTACTCTAGTTGAGTTGACATGGGGGGACTAGTTAGTAGAATGAACTACTACTATAGTTGAGTTGACATGGGGGGATTAGTTAGTAGAATTAACTACTACTCTAGTTGAGTTGACATGGGGGGACTAGTTAGTAGAACGAACTCAGTAACTACTCGAGTTGAGTTGACACGGGGGGACTAGTTAGTAGAATGAACTACTACTCTAGTTGAGTTGACATGAGGGGACTAGTTAGTAGAATGAACTACTACTCTAGTTGAGTTGACACGGGGGGACTAGTTAGTAGAATGAACTACTACTCTAGTTGAGTTGACATGGGGGGACTAGTTAGTAGAACAAACTCAGTAACTACTCGAGTTGAGTTGACACGGGGGGACTAGTTAGTAGAATGAACTACTACTCTAGTTGAGTTGACATGGGGGGACTAGTTAGTAGAATGAACTACTACTCTAGTTGAGTTGACACGGGGGGACTAGTTAGTAGAATGAACTACTACTCTAGTTGAGTTGACACGGGGGGACTAGTTAGTAGAATGAACTACTACTCTAGTTGAGTTGACATGGGGGGACTAGTTAGTAGAACGAACTCCAAAGTAATGCACTTTAATAGAGAATAGAGTGTCTTTTGTGACACAACCCAGATGTACCGAACCAGGCTATGAGGGGTG
>NW_028322097.1:2135000-2137500 GCF_057628025.1 Oncorhynchus mykiss
TGGTGTGTGTGTGTGTGTGTAGCAGGGAACTTACACTCCTAGTGGTGTGTGTGTGTGTGTGTGTGTAGCAGGGAACTCACACTCTGAGTGGTGTGTGTGTAGCAGGGAACTTACGCTCTGAGTGGTGTGTGTATGTAGCAGGGAACTTAGACTCTGAGTGGTGTGTGTGTGTGTGTAGCAGGGAACTTAGACTCTGAGTGGTGTGTGTGTGACAGACTGCAGTCTGTCCTCTGTGTTAAATATCCCGTTGGCCCGTTACACCATCACAGGGTTGAAATATAATTCCTCTACCATTACCTGATCTAACTGCTTCCTGATCTAACTGCTGCCTGATCTAACTGCTGCCTGATCTAACTGCTGCCTGATCTAACTGCTGCCTGATCTAACTGCTGCCTGATCTAACTGCTTCCTGATCTAACTGCTGCCTGATCTAACTGCTGCCTGATCTAACTGCTGCCTGATCTAACTGCTGCCTGATCTAACTGCTGCCTGATCTAACTGCTGCCTAATCTAACTGCTTCCTGATCTAACTGCTTCCTGATCTAACTGCTTCCTGATCTAACTGCTTCCTGATCTAACTGCTTCCTGATCTAACTGCTTCCTGATCTAACTGCTGCCTGATCTAACTGCTGCCTGATCTAACTGCTGCCTGATCTAACTGCTGCCTGATCTAACTGCTGCCTAATCTAACTGCTTGCTGATCTAACTGCTACCTGATCTAACTGCTGCCTGATCTAACTGCTTCCTGATCTAACTGCTTCCTGATCTAACTGCTACCTGATCTAACTGCTGCCTGATCTAACTGCTGCCTGATCTAACTGCTGCCTAATCTAACTGCTGCCTAATCTACCTGCTGCCTAATCTACCTGCTACCTAATCTAACTTCTGCCTAATCTGACCACAAACCATTACCTAATCTAACCATTACCTAATCTAACTGCTAGCTAATCTAACCACTAACCATTACCTAACCTAACTGCTACCTAATGGAACCATTTACCTAATCTACCATTACCTAATTTTACTGCTACCTAATTTAACCATTATCTAATCTACCTCGATCGCTACCTAATCTAACCACTACCTAATCTAACAACTATCCATGACCTAATCTACCGTTACCTAATCTAACCGTTACCTAATCTAGCCACTAACCATTACCTAATCTAACCACTACCTAATCTAACAACTAACCATGACCTAATCTACCGTTACCTAATCTACCGTTACCTAATCTACCGTTACCTAATCTACCGTTACCTAATCTACCATGACCTAATCTACCGTTACCTAATCTAACCGTTACCTAATCTAGCCACTAACCATTACCTAATCTAACCATTACCTAATCTAACAACTAACCATGACCTAATCTACCATTACCTAATCTAACCGTTACCTAATCTAGCCACTAACCATTACCTAATCTAACCACTACCTAATCTAACAACTAACCATGACCTAATCTACCGTTACCTAATCTAACCGTTACCTAATCTACCCTCTACCTAATCTAACAACTAACCATGACCTAATCTACCGTTACCTAATCTAACCGTTACCTAATCTACCCTCTACCTAATCTACCTAATCTACCACGACCTAATCCTGTTTTTGGCTGGTTTTGCTGTAGTTGTTTTATCTTGTTTGTTCGCTTTCACGCTCACTCTCTCTGCCTCTTTCTCTCTCTCTCTCCTCTCTCCCTCTTTCTCTCTCTCCTCTCTCTCTCTCTCTCTGTCTCTCTCTCTGTCTCTCTCTCTGTCTCTGTCTCTGCCTCTTTCTCTCTCTCTCTCTCCTCTCTCCCTCTTTCTCTTACTCTCCCTCTCTCTCTCTCTCTCCCTCCTCTCTCCCTCCTCTCTCCCTCTTTCTCTCCCTCTTTCTCTCCCTCTTTCTCTCCCTCTTTCTCTCCCTCTCTCTCCCCCTCCTTTCCCTCTCTCCTCTCTCCCTCTCCTCTCTCTCCACCTCCTCTCCCTCTCTCCTCTCTCTCACACACCTGGCATATGAAACCACCAGTTAGTGTTAAATTATAGAGCGCTTGGTCCACCATCCTTGGAGGATGTGATAATGTTGGAGTGCTGGAAGATATTGGATGATTCATTGTTGTTCATGGTGTCTGCTGCTCTCTGGATGGTCCTCGTGTCTGGAGTTTCAATGAGCTCCAACCTGTTTCCTTCTTCCTCCCTCACGCACCCTATTCCCTATAGAGGGCACTACTTTAGACCAGAGCCCTGTGGCACCCTATTCCCTATAGAGGGCACTACTTTAGACCAGAGCCCTGTGGCACCCTATTCCCTATAGAGGGCACTACTTTAGACCAGAGCCCTGTGGCACCCTATCCCCTATAGAGGGCACTACTTCTGACCAAGGCTCAGGGTGCCATTTGGGAGCAGAACAACAGTACCTTGAGTAGCCGTGATAAAACTGGTAAGTTCCAGAAAATGATTGAATCTGGAAAGAAAACAGAGAGCACCTCTCTCTCTCTCTCTCTCTCTCTCTCTCT
>NW_028322097.1:2140000-2182500 GCF_057628025.1 Oncorhynchus mykiss
GGTCAAATTTGTCTCCACTTTTGTGGATTGGGGTGATCAGTCCTTGGTTCCAAATATTGGGGAAGATGCCAGAGCTAAGTATGATGTTAAAGAGTTTTAGTATAGCCAATTGGAATTTGTTGTCTGTATATTTGATCATTTCATTGAGGATACCATCAACACCACAGGCCTTTTTGGGTTGGAGGGTTTTTATTTTGTCCTGTAACTCATTCAATGTAATTGGATAATCCAGTGGGTTCTGGTAGTCTTTAATAGTTGATTCTAAGATCTGTATTTGATCATGTATATGTTTTTGCTCTTTATTCTTTGTTATAGAGCCAAAAAGATTGGAGAAGTGGTTTACCCATACATCTCCATTTTGGATAGATAATTCTTCTTGTTGTTGTTTGTTTAGTGTTTTCCAATTTTCCCAGAAGTGGTTAGAGTCTATGGATTCTTCAATTGCAATGAGCTGGTTTCTGACATGCTGTTCCTTCTTTTTCCGTAGTGTATTTCTGTATTGTTTTAGTGATTCACCATAGTGAAGGCGTAGACTCAGGTTTTCCGGGTCTCTATGTTTTTGGTTGGACAGGTTTCTCAATTTCTTTCTTAGATTTTTGCATTCTTCATCAAACCATTTGTCATTATTGTTAATTTTTTTCGGTTTTCTATTTGAGATTTTTAGATTTGATAGGGAAGCTGAGAGGTCAAATATACTGTTAAGATTTTCTACTGCCAAGTTTACACCTTCACTATTACAGCGGAACGTTTTACCCAGGAAATTGTCTAAAAGGGATTGAATTTGTTGTTGCCTAATTGTTTTTTGGTAGGTTTCCAAACTGCATTCCTTCCATCTATAGCATTTCTTAATGTTACTCAGTTCCTTTGGCTTTGATGCCTCATGATTGAGTATTGCTCTGTTTAAGTAGACTGTGATTTTGCTGTGGTCTGATAGGGGTGTCAGTGGGCTGACTGTGAACGCTCTGAGAGACTCTGGGTTGAGGTCAGTGATAAAGTAGTCTACAGTACTACTGCCAAGAGATGAGCTATAGGTGTACCTACCATAGGAGTCCCCTCGAAGCCTACCGTTGACTATGTACATACCCAGCGTGCGACAGAGCTGCAGGAGTTGTGACCCGTTTTTGTTGGTTATGTTGTCATAGTTGTGCCTAGGGGGGCATATGTGGGAGGGAATGCTGTCACCTCCAGGCAGGTGTTTGTCCCCCTGTGTGCTGAGTGTGTCAGGTTCTTGTCCGGTTCTGGCATTTAGGTCGCCACAGACTAGTACATGTCCCTGGGCCTGGAAATGATTAATTTCCCCCTCCAGGATGGAGAAGCTGTCTTCATTAAAATATGGGGATTCTAGTGGGGGGATATAGGTAGCACACAGGAGGACATTTTTCTCTGTTAGGATAATTTCCTTTTGAATTTCTAGCCAAATGTAAAATGTTCCTGTTTTGATTAATTTAATGGAGTGAGTTAGGTCTGCTCTATACCAAATTAGCATACCCCCTGAGTCCCTTCCCTGTTTCACACCTGGTAGTTTGGTGGATGGGACTACCAGCTCTCTGTAACCTAGAGGGCAACCAGTGGGTCCATCTCCTCTATACCAGGTTTCTTGCAGGATGACAATGTCTGTATTACCGATTTCTTTGGTGAAGTCCGGGTTTCTGCTCTTTAGGCCAAAGGCAGATGACCTCAGGCCTTGGATATTCCAGGATAATATAGTGAAGGCTTTTTGTCTCTGCCTCTTTCTCTCTCTCTCTGTCTCTCTCTCTCTGTCTCTCTCTCTCTCTCTCTGTCTCTCTCTCTCTCTCTCTCTGTCTCTCTCTCTCTCTGTCTCTCTCTCTCTCTGTCTCTCTCTCTGCCTCTTTCTCTCTCTCTCTGTCTCTCTCTCTCTCTCTCTCTCTCTGCCTCTTTCTCTCTCTCTCTGTCTCTGCCTCTTTCTCTCTCTCTCTCTCTCTCTGCCTCTTTCTCTCTCTGTCTGTCTCTCTCTCTCTCTCTCTCTCTCTTAAAGGGACCATTTTCTACATCGATTTCAATTAGAAATCCCCCCCCTGGAACCTTCTAGATGGACTAGTGGTTTATTAAAAAGTCAAGGTGCTCTGATACGGCAGATTATTAGACATATCTGGACTAGGATTGAACGTGGTCCCTGGACCGCGGAGAACAGAGTGCATTGTGGGGATCGATATGTATACATTAGCTGTTACTAAAGTAACAAAAGACATTGGTTAAGAACAGGAAACTTTTATCATACTTCAGGGAGGGTCACTACGCTGTGTGTGTGTGTGTGTGTGTGTGTGTGTGTGTGTGTGTGTGTGTGTATATGAGGGCATATATCTCCTCGTTGTAAAGTGTGACGTTGTCTTTGCCCTGTTATTCCGGAGGAGTGACGGGCATATTCTGGTCTTGTTATTTGAGCCCTATAGAACCCTATTCCCTATATAGTGCACTACTTTAGACCAGAGCCCTATAGAACCCTATTCCCTACATAGTGCACTACTTTAGACCAGAGCCCTATAGAACCCTATTCCCTATATAGTGCACTACTTTAGACCAGAGCCCTATAGAACCCTATTCCCTATATAGTGCACTACTTTAGACCAGAGCCCTATAGAACCCTATTCCCTATATATAGTGCACTACTTTAGACCAGAGCCCTATAGAACCCTATTCCCTATATATAGTGCACTACTTTAGACCAGAGCCCTATAGAACCCTATTCCCTATATATAATGCACTACTTTAGACCAGAGCCCTGTGGAACCCTATTCCCTATATATAGTGCACTACTTTAGACCAGAGCCCTATAGAACCCTATTCCCTATATAGTGCACTACTTTAGACCAGAGCCCTATGATTTTGATTCTCTGTTCTGTAGCTGCTGTCTGTCTTCTTCTCCTGTTAACTACCAGACAGGTGTATTTAATGTTGGTTTCTCTGTTCTGTAGCTGCTGTCTGTCTTCTTCTCCTGTTAACTACCAGACAGGTGTATTTAATGTTGGTGTCTCTGTTCTGTAGCTGCTGTCTGTCTTCTTCTCCTGTTAACTACCAGACAGGTGTATTTAATGTTGGTTTCTCTGTTCTGTAGCTGCTGTCTGTCTTCTTCTCCTGTTAACTACCAGACAGGTGTATTTAATGTTGGTGTCTCTGTTCTGTAGCTGCTGTCTGTCTTCTTCTCCTGTTAACTACCAGACAGGTGTATTTAATGTTGGTGTCTCTGTTCTGTAGCTGCTGTCTGTCTTCTTCTCCTGTTAACTACCAGACAGGTGTATTTAATGTTGGTGTCTCTGTTCTGTAGCTGCTGTCTGTCTTCTTCTCCTGTTAACTACCAGACAGGTGTATTTAATGTTGGTGTCTCTGTTCTGTAGCTGCTGTCTGTCTTCTTCTCCTGTTAACTACCAGACAGGTGTATTTAATGTTGGTGTCTCTGTTCTGTAGCTGCTGTCTCTCTTCTTCTCCTGTTAACGACCAGACAGGTGTATTTAATGTTGGTGTCTCTGTTCTGTAGCTGCTGTCTTCTTCTTCTCCTGTCCTCTTCATCAGCTGATGTTAATAGCGCTGTTCAATGGAACGATATCAGAGTGATTGGAAGGTTATCTCTAGACACACACACACACACACACACACACACACACATTCTCTTTATCGGTAGCCTATGCTGTAGAAGGGATTGTGTGATTGTGTCTCAATGTAATCAAGGTATGAAATTATAATTTTCTCATACAATCTCTTTTTTTGGGGGTCTTAGTTGTGGTCAATTTGTAGAGTACAAATTATTTATAATTATGTTCTAGCCCCCCCCCCCCCCGACCATCCGCTCCGACAAAACTCGGGCCTGTGGCTGAATCTAGTGACTCACCCCTGACCTAGAAGGACCTTAACTGTGGCTGACTCTAATTTTAAATCTTTTAAGTTTTCAATTTAAGAAACTTTATCCTTGAAAGTTAAAATAGTGTAGTTTTTAAAGTGTCTCATCAGTGTTCCTCACGTCAGTCATCGCAGACATTAGAGAGCTGTTTATAACCTGTTATAACCTGTTATAACCTGTCCGATGTCCTCATCAACGACCCCATTTCCACAGACAGTGTTTTTTAATCAGGGTTTGTATCGTATTGCAAGATAATGAGCTTTTTAAAAACATTTAAAAAAGCCACATGTTCTCTGCACCCCGTGGCAACATATATTTTTTTGTTGTACAATCGCAGGAAGCTTTTTAAAACGGAAAAATGTTCTCTCCACCAGAGGATATGAGTGAATACGTTTGGGATCCGCTGTCGTCATGGGATGTCTTGAGTCACATTCCGCTGTCGTCATGGATGTCTTGAGTCACATTCCGCTGTCGTCATGGATGTCTTGAGTCACATTCCGCTGTCGTCATGGATGTCTTGAGTCACATTCCGCTGTCGTCATGGATGTCTTGAGTCACATTCCGCTGTCGTCATGGATGTCTTGAGTCACATTCCGCTGTCGTCATGGATGTCTTGAGTCACATTCCCCCCAAAAACGGTCCTGGTTTTTAAACAAAACGAGGAGAGAATGTTGGAAGTGTTTTAGTTTTTTTTCTTCCAATACTTCTGTCCTCTTTATTTTCCCTTTCTCCTCCGGAAGCTGAAGGAAGCTGAAGGAAGCTGAAGGAAGCTGAGAAGGGCTGTGAAGGGCTGTGAAGGGCTGTGGGGGGCCGTGACGGGCCGTGAAGGGTGTTTGTTAAGAAAAGCCAATGGCAACGTGGCCTTGACTCTGCATACCGTCTGTCCAGCAATGAGCCAAGATTTACTTGTCTGCTATTCTGAAACAGCTCTTTGACAATCGCCCAGAGAACTCTCTAGTCTTTCGGATGCTTCTTAAATGGCATCCTATGCCCTATATAGTGCACTACTTTAGACCAGGGGCTCTACTGTTGACCAGGACCCATAGTGCACTACTTTAGACCAGGAGCCATAGGGCTCTAATCAAACCTAGTGCACTACTTTAGACCAGGACCCATAGGGCTCTAATCAAACCTAGTGCACTACTTTAGACCAGGAGCCATAGGGCTCTAATCAAACCTAGTGCACTACTTTAGACCAGGACCCATAGGGCTCTAATCAAACGTAGTGCACTACTTTAGACCAGGACCCATAGGGCTCTAATCAAACCTAGTGCACTACTTTAGACCAGGACCCATAGGGCTCTAATCAAACCTAGTGCACTACTTTAGACCAGGACCCATAGGGCTCTAATCAAACGTAGTGCACTACTTTAGACCAGGACCCATAGGGCTCTAATCAAACGTAGTGCACTACTTTAGACCAGGACCCATAGGGCTCTAATCAAACCTAGTGCACTACGTAGGGGATGAATAGGTATTGTGGGGTTGACTGAGTGTCTCCACTTTTTAAATTAAGATTCAACACCACTGCTGACCAGGGGGACGTTTTCTTCTTGGGAAATCGCCTGTGGCGCCTAATCTCTGCGTTGCCGTGGAGACCGGTCTGTTTACAAACGTACGTTTATATATACCCGCTAATTGCTGTGTTGTGCGGGAGACGGCTTGCTAATCAGTTTTTTTTTTAAAAACAGTTTTTTTCCCCCTTTTTTTGTGTGTGTGGGGGGGGGGGGGGGGGGGTGTTTTTTCACATAATAGTCGCGCAGGGCTTTGTGTGAAGCGACAGCAATTAGGATGTGCTGACCAGTTCGGTCTCCTGTCACGTGTTGTTTACGGCCGACCAGGACACTGTCTGTCAACAGGTCTGTTTATCATGCAGTCTGTACTCACCTTGCTGGCAGTACTAAAGCCTTCCTTGCATAGAGAAAGGTGGTGAATCATTGTCTCAGAGACTTGATTATGAATGGAGTGGCCTCAGCCTGCCTTTTCAATACCTGATCATCACAGAAACAGAACAGAGAGATTCATTACAACTGAAGAACCGGAGGAGAGAGGGAGAGAGAGAGAGAGAGAGAGAGGGAGGGAGGGAGAGAGAGGGAGAGAGAGGGAGAGAGAGGGAGAGAGAGGGAGAGAGAGGGAGAGAGAGGGAGAGAGAGGGAGAGAGAGAGAGAGAGGGAGAGAGAGGGAGAGAGGGAGAGAGAGAGAGAGAGGGAGAGAGAGAGAGAGGGAGAGAGAGAGAGAGAGAGAGAGAGAGAGAGAGAGAGAGAGAGAGAGAGAGAGAGAGAGAGAGAGATTTGGGGAGGGGGGGGGGAGAGGGAGGGAGAGATGGTCCATTCCTAGGACAGTAGCACCATTTAGGGTAGTGTCTGCATTCATCAGTCAAATTAAGAGCACCTTCTCTTCACACACAGAGGGAGAGAGAAAAAGGTTTGAAGCCGAGCAGACTAATTTAAAGGTTGTATGAACAACCATGACTGAGTTACCTGCCTCAGTGAGATCCTCCTCCTCCTCCTCCTCCTCCTCCATTAGCCTAAACCTTAAATAAGGTATCCTTCTACTCTCTGTCTCCGTGTGGAGCGATACGATTCGTTACGGAGAGAGACACTTTGAGAGAGAGAGAGAGCTGGATAGAAAGAACATTTAGTTGATCACTTCCTGTTGCTCTGGATGTTTTTTTGGCTCCAACTCCGTAAATTGGACTCCCTCATTTGTTCTCTCCTCGGATACCGTCCGTCAGTATCTCTACCTACGTGTCGACTTAGATTCTGGAGGTCTTAATTGGTCCACTACACTTCACCTAAATAAGCTGCTTTGGAAGGTTAGTGAAGAAATGGATCCTCATGAACAAGTCAGCAGTTTGGCGTATCAACCTTTCTCACATGTATTTATTTAATTGCTTGTCCTATTAGGCCTATAAAACTCACTCAAATCTCCTCCTCCTCCTCTGCTGCTTTCCCTCCTTCCCCTTGTAATCAGGAAGTGATTGTTTTTATACCTGGGTATCCAGCTCGGTGTAATGAATGATCAGGTAGAACAGGAACCCCCGCAGTACTCCGGACCTCCGTGCTCCAAAAAATACCCTTCATATCAAGTTATCTGATTTGGTTTAGAAATGTCTCACAGTAGGGGATGGCCTGTGTCCCAAATGGTGTGTCCTATGCCCTGCACAGTGGACCACTTTTCACCTTAAACCCATGGTCCCTGGTAGAACGGAGTACGCTACGTAGGCAACAGGGTGGTAGTTGGGGACTTGGTTTTAGTTTGAGTTTAACAGAAGATTGTAGACTTGCTCAGCTCTTATCATTCCTCCTTCTAACTCTACTCTGGCACTAGGTGAACGGGTTGAGGGTGGGGACAGTGGCGTGTGGCGTGTGGCGTGTCGATAGACGTGGAGCGGGAGGACACGTATGTGGAATATCCACCGCCCTGCTCCCTCGCTGAGAAGGCAACTGTGGCGTTCCAGATTGAATCTGTCTTTCTGTCTCTCCCTCACCCTCTTTTCTCTCCCTCTACTCCATCTATTCCTCTCTCTACCTCTCTCTCTACCTCTATCTCGCTCTCTCGCTCTCTCGCTCTCTCAATTCAATTCAAGGGCTTTATTGGCATGGGAAACGTGTTAACATTGCCAAAGCAAGTGAGGTAGATAATATATAAAGTGAATATATAAAGTGAAATAAACAATACAAATTAACAGTAAACATTACACATACAGAAGTTTCAAAACAATAAAGACATTACAAATCTCTCTGTCTCTCTCTCTCTTTATCTCACTACCTCTCTTTCTCCCTCACCCTCTTTTCTCTCCCTCTACTCCATCTATTCCTCTCTCTCTATCTCTCTATTCCTCTCTCTCTATCTCTCTCTCTCTCTCTCTCTCTCTCTCTCTCTCTCTCTCTCTCTCTCTCTCTATCGCTCTCTCTCTCTATCGCTCTCTCTCTCTATCGCTCTCTCTCTCTATCGCTCTCTCTCTCTCTGTCTCTCTATCTCTCTCTCTCTCTCTCTCTCTCTCTGTCTCTCTATCTCACTGTCTCTCTATCTCACTCTCTCCCTCTCTACTCCATCTATTCCTCTCTCTCTCTCTCTCTCTTTCTCTCTCTCTCTCTCTCGTTTTCCAACATGGACTGTCCACTGTGTGTTATCTAGCGTGTCTCTCAGAGATCTGCCAGAGCTGATGAAGATGAATAGAGTGGAGGGATCACTGCAGTGGACAGTCTGCTGTGAGAGGGGTGTTCTGGGTAAATAGCACGCTATTACCCACAGTGCCTTCAGAAAGCATTCACGTTTCGTTTTTGTTACTCAAGGTTGGATTCAAATGGATTTAATTTAATTCAATTATTCTTTTTTTTTTTTTTTGTCAACGATCTACACAAAATACTCAGAAGATAAATTCTAACATTTGTAAATGAATATAATATGAAAAATAGAAGATATCTTGATTTTATATAAGTATTTATATAATTATTCAACCCCCTGTATCACCTATTATAGCCAGAGTCTTTCTGGGTAAGTCTCTAAGAGCTTTTCACACCTGGATTGTACAGTATTTACACATTATTCTTTAAAATACATCATTCTAGCTCTGTCAAGTTGGTTGTTGATCGTTGCTAGATAGTCGCGTTCAAGCTGATTTCAGTCAAAACTGTAACTAACGCCACTCAGGAACATTCAATGTTGTCTTGGTAAAGCAACTCCAGTGTATATTTGGCCTTGTGATTTAGGTTTATTGTCCTGCTGAAAGGTGAATTCATCACCCAGTGTCTGTTGGAAAGCAGACTGAAGCAGGTTTCCCTCTATAGGAGTTTCCTTGTGGTTTAGCTCTATTCCGTTTCTTTTTATCCTAAAAAACTCCCTAGTCCTTGCCGATGACAAGCATACTCATAACCTGATGCAGCCACCACCATGCTTGAAAATATGAAGTGGTATTCAGTGATGCGTTGTTTGATTTGCTGTAAATTAACCTTTTTATTCAGGACATAAAGTACATTTTGCCACTCCTTCTTTAGTGCCTTATTGCAAACAGGATGCATGTTTTGGTATATTTGTACTTTCTTTTCACTCGGTCATTTAGAATACTATTTTGGAGTAACTACAATGTTGTTGATCCGTCCTCAGTTTTCTCCTATCACAGCCACTAAACTAACTGTTTTAAAGTCACCATTGGGCATCGCAGTGAAATCCCTGAGCAGTTTCCTTCCTCTTCGGCAACTGAGTTAGGAAGGACGCTTGTATCTTCATAGTGTCTGGGGACATAATCCCCGTCACGTTGTCCAGCCATACCAGATTTCTAATACTCCCTTCTACCCCTCTATCATGGTGGTGTTAGGGCTCCTGAGTAGCGCAGCAGTCTAAACCACAATTTCAGTGCTAGAAGCGTCACTACAGACCCTGGTTTGATTCCAGTCTGTATCATAACCGGCCGTGATTGGGAGTCCCATAGGGCGGGCGCACAATTGTCCCAGAATTTGTTCTTAACTGACTTGCCCAGTTAAATAAAGGTTAAGTTGAATATATAAAATGACTTGGGTTTTGACACTATAGAAACTCCAACCTTGGTCCAAGGCTGACACTATGGAAACTCCAACCTTGGTCCATTTCTGACACTATGGAAACTCCAACCTTGGTCCAAGGCTGACACTATGGAAACCCCAACCTTGGCCCAAGGCTGACACTCTGGAAACTCCAACCTTGGCCCAAGGCTGACACTCTGGAAACTCCAACCTTGGTCCAAGGCTGACACTATGGATACTCCAACCTTGGCCCAAGGCTGACACTCTGGATACCTCAACCTTGGCCCAAGGCTGACACTATGGATACTCCAACCTTGGCCCAAGGCTGACACTATGGAAACTCCAACCTTGGCCCAAGGCTGACACTATGGAAACTCCAACCTTGGTCCAAGGCTGACACTATGGAAACTCTAACCTTGGCCCAAGGCTGACACTAAAGAAACTCCAACCTTGGCCCAAGGCTGACACTATGGAAACTCCAACCTTGGCCCAAGGCTGACACTCTGGAAACTCCAACCTTGACCCAAGGCTGACACCCTAGAAATAGATGGACTCCAACCCACTGTGTGGACTCCAACTCCAACCCACTGTGTGGACTCCAACTCCAACCCACTGTGTGGACTCCAACTCCAACCCACTGTGTGCTTCTGGGGTTGACATGAACTCTGTATTGTATTGAATTGCATGAGTTAAAATATCTATATATTTTTGCGGAACTGACTGACTGTCTGACTTTAGCGTTGTTAAGAAATCTTCCTCCCTCTTGGCTTCATTTAGTTGTGAGCAGTCATGTTTTCCTCGTAACATTACCAACTTCCTCTTTCCTTCACAAAACTCTTTCCCAATTATACAGTGAGCTGCACTGCAGTGAATCCTCTGACTCGGGCATATCCCAGAATTAATTGGCCACAGTTTTAGTGTGTTTCTGTCTTTTTTAGAAACAGAGAGCTACCCGAAAACGATGTAACTTCTGATCAACACCTCTAACTGAAGGAAGACTGGGAGCCAAGTGCCGTCAGGGGATTTGTTGGCGTCGTGGAAAGTTTCTGTCCCTGTTGTGGCTGTGCTGCACTGGGTCATTTCTCCGGGCTGTGGAGGGGGGGGGGGTTTTACTCAGTGTTTTCAGTTCGTTCTTAATTTGATATATTTCCTTCTTCCTATGTAATTATTAAGGGGCTTTGTGCCTCTACCTAGTGGGACTCTGGGTGGTCAGGGCATCTTAAATGTCTACACACCCCCCCCTTCCTCCTCATTCCCTCCCCAGTCACAGTGGCCACGTCTGGCTCGCCTCTCTGAGAACACTGTTTTCCATATGGCACCCTATTCTCTATATAGTGCACTACTTTAGACCAGAGCCCTATAGAACCCTATTCCCTATATATAGTGCACTACATTAGACCAAAGCCCTATAGAACCCTATTCCCTATATATAGTGCACTACTTTAGACCAGAGCCCTGTAGAACCCTATTCCCTATATATAGTGCACTACTTTAGACCAGAGCCCTAGTCCAAAACAGTCCACTATAAAAATCGGGAACAGAGTGGCATATCAGAAGCACCCAGAATCTTCCGCTATGACTCATAGCAGAAAGGACAGGGCTACAGTACTATGGCAACCCTAACGATCTGTCTTTTCAGCTTAAAGAGGCCTCACAGCACTCTGCTATGTACAGCCTTACAGGACTGCAGTACTATGGCAACCCTAGCGGTTTGTCTTTTCAGCTTAGAGAGGCCTCACAGCACTCTGCTATGAACAGCCTTACAGGACTGCTGTCTTTGTAAAGGGAAGGTCTATTAAAATACCGTTTTATTCAAATGAAGAATCTCCTTCACAACTTCCTTTATAGCAGGGTATTATAGCCATTATAAACAGACGAGGCGAGGAATGAGTCTCCCAGGTAGACGTCCTTTATAGCAGAGCATTATAGCCATTATAAACAGACCAGGTACGAGTCTCCCAGGTAGACTTCCTTTATAGCAGAGCATTATAGCCATTATAAACAGGCGAGGAACGAGTCTCCCAGGAACTAGTCTCCCAGGTACGAGTCTCCCAGGTAGACTTCCTTTATAGCAGGGATTATAGCCATTATAAAAAGATGAGACGAGGAACGAGTCTCCCAGGTAGACTTCCTTTATAGCAGAGCATTATAAACAGATGAGACCAGGTACGAGTCTCCCAGGTCGACGTCCTTTACAGCAGGGCATTATAAACAGACGAGACGAGGAACGAGTCTCCCAGGTAGACTTCCTTTATAGCAGGGCATTTTAAACAGACAAGGCGAGGAACGAGTCCCCCAGGTAGACGTCCTTTACAGCAGAGCATTATAGCCATTATAAACAGATGAGACCAGGAACGAGTCTCCCAGGTAGACTTAATTTATTGCAGGGCATTATAAACAGACAAGGCGAGGAACGAGTCCCCCAGGTAGACGTCCTTTACAGCAGGGCATTATAGCCATTATAAACAGATGAGACCAGGTATGAGTCTCCCAGGTAGACTTCCTTAATAGCAGAGCATTATAGCCATTCTAAACATACCAGGTATGAGTCTCCCAGGTAGACTTCCTTTATAGCAGAGCATTATAGCCATTCTAAACAGATGAGACCAGGTACGAGTCTCCCAGGTAGACGTCCTTTATAGCAGAGCATTATAGCCATTATAAACAGACGAGGCGAGGAACGAGTCTCCCAGGTAGACTTCCTTTATAAACAGGGCATTATAGCCATTATAAACAGACCAGGTACGAGTCTCCCAGGTAGACGTCCTTTATAGCAGAGCATTATAAACAGACCAGGTACGAGTCCCCCAGGTAGACTTCCTTTATAGCAGAGCATTATAGCCATTATAAACAGACGAGACCAGGTACGAGTCTCTCAGGTAGACTTCCTTTACAGCAGGGCATTATAGCCATTATAAACAGATGAGACCAGGTACGAGTCTCCCAGGTAGACTTCCTTTACAGCAGGGCATTATAGCCATTATAAACAGACCAGGTACGAGTCTCCCAGGTAGACTTCCTTTATAGCAGAGCATTATAGCCATTATAAAACAGACGAGACCAGATACGAGTCTCCCAGGTAGACTTCCTTTATAGCAGAGTATTATAGCCATTATAAAACAGACGAGGCGAGGTACGAGTCTCCCAGGTAGACGTCCTTCATAGCAGAGCATTATAGCCATTATAAACAGACCAGGTACGAGTCCCCCAGGTAGACGTCCTTTATAGCAGAGCATTATAGCCATTATAAAACAGACGAGGCGAGGAACGAGTCTCCCAGGTAGACGTCCTAGATAGCAGAGCATTATAGCCATTATAAAACAGACGAGGCGAGGAACGAGTCTCCCAGGTAGACGTCCTAGATAGCAGAGCATTATAGCCATTATAAACAGACCAGGTACGAGTCCCCCAGGTAGACGTCCTTTATAGCAGAGCATTATAGCCATTATAAAACAGACGAGGCGAGGAACGAGTCTCCCAGATAGACGTTCTTCATAGCAGAGCATTATAGCCATTATAAAACAGACGAGGCGAGGAACGAGTCTCCCAGGTAGAGACGTCCTTCATAGCAGAGCATTATAGCCATTATAAAACAGACCAGGTACGAGTCTCCCAGGTAGACGAGTTACAACAAAGACAAGAGAACACACTTAAAGGTGAACCATAGATTTGTATTGAAACAGATCATTACAGCAGAGACACGGTGATAAGAATTAAAATGTCTTCGGGAATCACTCTGTTCACTTCCTGTTTTAATAAACTCAAATAAAGGACAAAGTGACAGAGTAGGTAGTTCCAAATGGCAACCTATTCCCTATATAGTGCACTAACTAACGGGGCCGATAGGACTCTGGTCTAAAGTAGTGCACTATATAGGGAATAAGGTTATATAGGGCTCTGGTCTAAAGTAGTGCACTATATAGGGAATAGGGTTCCATAGGGCTCTGGTCTAAAGTAGTGCACTATATAGGGAATAGGGTTCTATAGGGCTCTGGTCTAAAGTAGTGCACTATATAGGGAATAGGGTTCTATAGGGCTCTGGTCTAAAGTAGTGCACTATATAGGGAATAGGGTTCTATAGGGCTCTGGTCTAAAGTATTGCAGTATATATAGGGAATAGGGTTCTATAGAGCCCTGGTCTAAAGTAGTGCACTACATAGGGAATAGGGTGCCATAGGGCTCTGGTCTAAAGTAGTGCACTATATAGGGAATATGGTTCTATAGGGTCCTGGTCTAAAGTAGTGCACTACATAGGGAATAGGGTGCTATAGGGCTCTGGTCTAAAGTAGTGCACTATATAGGGAATATGGTTCTATAGGGTCCTGGTCTAAAGTAGTGCACTACATAGGGAATAGGGTGCCATAGGGCTCTGGTCTAAAGTAGTGCACTATATAGGGAATAGGGTTCTATAGGGTCCTGGTCTAAAGTAGTGCACTACATATGGAATAGGGTGCCATAGGGATCTGGTCTAAAGTAGTGCACTATATAGGGAATATGGTTCTATAGGGTCCTGGTCTAAAGTAGTGCACTACATAGGGAATAGGGTGCCATAGGGATCTGGTCTAAAGTAGTGCACTATATAGGGAATAGGGTTCTTTCGGGCCCTGGTCTAAAGTAGTGCACTATGTAGGGAATAGGGTTCCGTTTGGGACGCGTCCTTTCACTGCGCCCTGCGGGAGACGACGGGGGTCATTGTTGGCCCGGGCCATTAATTCCCTGAACCAGCGGGACTCTGACGGGTCTCTGTCGGACGCCAGCCAAGTAATCAAAACAGCATTTACTAGACTAAACCTTCACACCTCCAACACCTACCAGGTGTGTCCCCCCCCCCCCCTAAAAAAAGTAATTATGCCCAAAGAGAGAAAGGGTTTAACCCTCCAGACGACAGGATTGATGTGAAGCAATGACCAGTTTAAGAACATTCTCTCTGAGGTGAACGGCCGCCAAAGGCCTCTGTCTGCATTCCAAATGGCAACCTTATTCCTCTAGTCATCTCCTGTATGCTTTTTGAGTGAAAGTAGTGCACTTTCTAAGGGGAATAGGAGTGGCCGTTTGGGACTAAACTTGCCATGTGTTGTTGTTGGTCATTGGGAAGCCCATTTTCATTTTGATAGCTTTGTGTCTGTCTTAAGGGCTTTCTGAGGTAACTCATCCCTGTAGACTAAAGGGGAGATTGTAATACTGTCTCCACTTCTACAGCCTGCATGGCCTTTGTCCTGCCTGTCTGTCTGTCTGCCTGCCTGTCTGCCTGTCTCAGTGTCTGCCTGCCTGTCTGCCTGTCTCAGTGTCTGTCTGCCTGTCTGCCTGTCTCAGTGTCTGCCTGCCTGCCTGCCTGCCTGCCTGCCTGCCTGCCTGCCTGCCTGCCTGCCTGCCTGCCTGTCTCAGTGTCTGTCTGCCTGCCTGCCTGTCTCAGTGTCTGTCTGCCTGCCTGCCTGCCTGCCTGTCTCAGTGCCTGCCTGCCTGCCTGCCTGCCTGCCTGCCTGTCTGTCTGTCTGCCTGCCTGCCTGCCTGCCTGTCTGTCTGTCTGTCTGCCTGCCTGCCTGCCTGCCTGTCTCAGTGTCTGTCTGCCTGCCTGTCTCAGTGTCTGTCTGCCTGCCTGCCTGCCTGTCTGTCTGCCTGCCTGTCTCAGTGTCTGTCTGCCTGTCTCAGTGTCTGTCTGCCTGCCTGTCTCTGTGTCTGTCTGCCTGTCTCTGTGTCTGTCTGCCTGTGTCTGCCTGTCTGCCTGTCTCAGTGTCTGTCTGCCTTTCTCAGTGTCTGTCTGCCTGTCTCAGTGTCTGTCTGCCTGCCTGTCTCTGTGTCTGTCTGCCTGTCTCAGTGTCTGTCTGCCTGTCTCAGTGTCTGTCTGCCTGTCTGCCTGTCTCTGTGTCTGTCTGCCTGTCTCAGTGTCTGTCTGCCTGTCTCAGTGTCTGTCTGCCTGTCTGCCTGTCTCTGTGTCTGTCTGCCTGTCTCTGTCTGCCTGCCTCTCCTACAGAGCTGTATTTCTCAAACTGTTTTTCTGTTGGTGTGTTTTGGGAAGGCATTAAAGATGTGACAGATGAAATGCCCACTGGCTCTACTCTAAGACTGCATGCAGACAGTAGTTTTCTGTAGGGCAACAGAGTTCCAGGTAAAACCTTACTGCAATGCCTCAGGAGGACGACTGCAATGCCTCAGGAGGAAGACTGCAATGCCCTCAGGAGGAAGACTGCAATGCCCTCAGGAGGAAGACTGCAATGCCTCAGGAGGAAGACTGCAATGCCTCAGGAGGAAGACTGCAATGCCTCAGGAGGAAGACTGCAATGCCTCAGGAGGAAGGCTGCAATGCCTCAGGAGGAAGGCTGCAATGCCTCAGGAGGAAGGCTGCAATGCCTCAGGAGGAAGGCTGCAATGCCTCAGGAGGAAGGCTGCAATGCCTCAGGAGGAAGGCTGCAATGCCTCAGGAGGAAGACTGCAATGCCTCAGGAGGAAGACTGCAATGCCTCAGGAGGAAGGCTGCAATGCCTCAGGAGGAAGGCTGCAATGCCTCAGGAGGAAGGCTGCAATGCCTCAGGAGGAAGGCTGCAATGCCTCAGGAGGAAGGCTGCAATGCCTCAGGAGGAAGGCTGCAATGCCTCAGGAGGAAGGCTGCAATGCCTCAGGAGGAAGGCTGCAATGCCTCAGGAGGAAGGCTGCAATGCCTCAGGAGGAAGGCTGCAATGCCTCAGGAGGAAGGCTGCAATGCCTCAGGAGGAAGGCTGCAATGCCTCAGGAGGAAGGCTGCAATGCCTCAGGAGGAAGGCTGCAATGCCTCAGGAGGAAGACTGCAATGCCTCAGGAGGAAGACTAGAACATGTTGCCTCGTCGATTTGTTTTAGTAAAAAAAGCTGATGTCTAGTCACTTTACCCTGCCTTCATGTCCATATCTACCTCAAATACCTTATTATTATCTATCCTGATGTCTAGTCACTTTATCCTGCCTTCATGTACATATCTACCTCTAATACCTTATTATTATCTATCCTGATGTCTAGTCACTTTACCCTGCCTTCATGTACATATCTACCTCAAATACCTTATTATTATCTATCCTGATGCCTAGTCACTTTACCCTGCCTTCATACACATATCTACCTCAAATACCTTATTATTATCTATCCTGATGTCTAGTCACTTTACCCTGCCTTCATGTACATATCTACCTCTAATACCTTATTATTATCTATCCTGATGTCACTTTACCCTGCCTTCATGTACACATCTACCTCTAATACCTTATTATTATCTATCCTGATGTCTAGTCACTTTACCCTGCCTTCATGTACATATCTACCTCAAATACCTTATTATTATCTATCCTGATGTCTAGTCACTTTACCCTGCCTTCATGTACATATCTACCTCAAATACCTTATTATTATCTATCCTGATGCCTAGTCTCTTTACCCTGCCTTCATGTACATATCTACCTCAAATACCTTATTATTATCTATCCTGATGTCTAGTCACTTTACCCTGCCTTCATGTACATATCTACCTCTAATACCTTATTATTATCTATCCTGATGCCTGGTCACTTTACCCTGCCTTCATGTACATATCTACCTCAAATACCTTATTATTATCTATCCTGATGTCTAGTCACTTTACCCTGCCTTCATGTACATATCTACCTCAAATACCTTATTATTATCGACTGAACCGAGGTCCCCTACGGTCTGGTAGGGATACGATGTACCCCGTTTACACCCCTCCCTACTCAATGGTCTCCTTTCTGCCCTGTAATAAATAGGACGATTGGAAATGTCGACGCTCAGATTTTGCAGTGAAAGAAAGGCTTCATCTGTGTTTGTATTGTCCTAACCATAATAAAACCCCAACATCCTTCCTGTTACTCCCCCCTCACTCCTCCCCCCTCACTCCTCCCTCGTCCCCCCTCACTCCTCCCCCCTCACTCCTCACTCCTCTCCCTCCCCCCTCACTCCTCACTCCTCCCCCCTCACTCCTCACTCCTCCCCCCTCACTCCTCACTCCTCCCCCTCACTCCTTACCCCTCACCCCTCACTCCTCCCCCTCACTCCTTACCCCTCACCCCTCCCCCCTCGCTCCTCCCTCCTCCCTCGTCCCCCCTCACTCCTCCCCCCTCACTCCTCTCCCTCCCCCCTCACTCCTCACTCCTCCCCCCTCACTCCTCACTCCTCCTCCCTCACTCCTCACTCCTCCCCCTCACTCCTCACTCCTTACCCCTCACCCCTCACTCCTCCCCCTCACTCCTCCCCCTCACTCCTCCCCCCTCGCTCCCCCCTCACTCCTCCCCCTCACTCCTCACTTCAAGGTGTTCCATTGGTGTCCTTCTCAAAGTCCTCCGGTACGTCTCTTCAAGGGTAGCTAGTCTAGCGTGCGTGTCCGTGCTGCTGAAAGCATCTCTGGCCTCGGGGTAGTCTGTGTTTTTATGATGGCTTTTACTGAGTGTTGACCTGCCTTTTGGAACCGATTGGGACGTTCAAGACACCTGTGAGACTCTGGGAAGTGGGTCACTAGCTATCTGCTGGGGGGGCTCAGACTAGTAGTGTGGTTTACCATTCCACCTCTCCTCCGCTCACCTCTCAGCTCCGCCATCCTCCTGTAATATCACCCACCATCCTCTCCATCTCCTCCTGTAATGACACCCACCATCCTCTCCATCTCCTCCTGTAATGACACCCACCCTCCTCTCCCTCTCCTCCTGTAATATCACCCACCATCGTCCTGTAATAACACCCACCATCCTCTCCATATCCTCCTGTAATAACACCCACCATCCTCTCCAGCTCCTCCTGAAAAAACACCCACCAGCCTCCTGTAATATCACCCACCATCCTCTCCATCTCCTCCTGTAGTAACACCCACCATCATCTCCATCTCCTCCTGTAATAACACCCACCATCATCTCCATCTCCTCCTGCAATAACACCCACCATCCTCTCCATCTCCTCCTGTAATATCACCCCCCATCCTCCTGTAATAACACCATCCTCTCCATCTCCTCCTGTAATGACACCCACCATCCTCTCCATCTTCTCCTGTAATAACACCCACCATCCTCCTGTAATATCACCCACCATCCTCCTGTAATATCACCCACCATCCTCCTGTAATATCACCCACCATCCTCCTGTAATAACACCCACCATCCTCTCCATATCCTCCTGTAATAACACCCACCATCCTCTCCATCTCCTCCTGTACTAACACCCACCATCCTCTCCGTCTCCTCCTGGAAGAAAAAACACTATTACCCGGGCTCATCTTAAATGCCAGCTTCATTACAGATTCTGTGTCAATATATCTACAGATTCCCCCCTGGTTGGTCGATATGTCTCCTCTCCTGCCCTGCGCCTGATCCCAGAGCAGTATTAAAACGATCCATCACAGCCCACTAAAACAGGTTTTAGATCGCTGCGTGATCTGTTAATGCCGGCAGATAGAGGTGTCTGTACCACGGCCTTAGAGGCCAACCTCCTCCCCCCACTAAAACAGGTTTTTTAGATCGCTGCGTGATCTGTTAATGCCAGCAGATAGAGGTGTCTGTACCACGGCCTTAGAGGCCAACCTCCTCCCCCCACTAAAACAGGTTTTTAGATCGCTGCGTGATCTGTTAATGCCAGCAGATAGAGGTGTCTGTACCACGGCCTTAGAGGCCAACCTCCTCCCCCCACTAAAACAGGTTTTTTTAGATCGCTGCGTGATCTGTTAATGCCGGCAGATAGAGGTGTCTGTACCACGGCCTTAGAGGCCGACCTCCTCCCCCCACTAAAACAGGTTTTTAGATCGCTGCGTGATCTGTTAATGCCAGCAGATAGAGGTGTCTGTACCACGGCCTTAGAGGCCAACCTCCTCCCCCCACTAAAACAGGTTTTTTTAGATCGCTGCGTGATCTGTTAATGCCGGCAGATAGAGGTGTCTGTACCACGGCCTTAGAGGCCAACCTCCTCCCCCCACTAAAACAGGTTTTTAGATCGCTGCGTGATCTGTTAATGCCAGCAGATAGAGGTGTCTGTACCACGGCCTTAGAGGCCAACCTCCTCCCCCCACTAAAACAGGTTTTTAGATCGCTGCGTGATCTGTTAATGCCAGCAGATAGAGGTGTCTGTACCACGGCCTTAGAGGCCAACCTCCTCCCCCCACTAAAACAGGTTTTTTTAGATCGCTGCGTGATCTGTTAATGCCGGCAGATAGAGGTGTCTGTACCACGGCCTTAGAGGCCGACCTCCTCCCCCCACTAAAACAGGTTTTTAGATCGCTGCGTGATCTGTTAATGCCAGCAGATAGAGGTGTCTGTACCACGGCCTTAGAGGCCAACCTCCTCCCCCCACTAAAACAGGTTTTTTTAGATCGCTGCGTGATCTGTTAATGCCGGCAGATAGAGGTGTCTGTACCACGGCCTTAGAGGCCAACCTCCTCCCCCCACTAAAACAGTTTTTTTTAGATCGCTGCGTGATCTGTTAATGCCGGCAGATAGAGGTGTCTGTACCACGGCCTTAGAGGCCAACCTCCTCCTGGAGATGTTTTGTATTTTATGAAACTACTTGACATTTTTTGGTACGCTAAGTGCTTCTCTCTTTTTGTGTGTGTGTGTTGAAGTCGGCGTCTAAATATTTAACTGTCTAAAAGTACAACTGTCTAAAAGTAACTGTCAAAAGTACAGATTTTTTTTTGGGGGGAGGGATGACGTGTGAGGGGCGACGCGCGTCTTCAGGGGTGTACAGGCAATGGGTTCTGCTTCCTGCAGAAGGGGTTTAAATTACAGGGATTAGAACCCAGGTAATTGAGGACTGAACGTCCTGCGTTATCCCCCCCCCCCCCCCCACCCCCACCCCTTCCCGCGTCTTAAAACCAGAGAAATACTGACCTTCTTAACGGCTAAAGCTTTTATTATCCCCTAATTCAAACACTTTCAGTGTAATGTCTTTGCCATTAAAAGTTTTAAAGGTATTTAAAATTAAAAGGTATTCAGAGTTCTTTCCTTTTCCCCTTCCCCCCCCCCCCTCTCTCTCTCTCTGTCTCTCTCTCTGTCTCTCTCTCTGTCTCTCTCTGTCTCTCTCTCTGTCTCTCTCTGTCTCTCTCTCTCTCTCTCTCTCTCTCTGTCTCTCTCTCTGTCTCTCTCTGTCTCTCTCTGTCTCTCTCTGTCTCTCTCTCTGTCTCTCTCTCTGTCTCTCTCTCTGTCTCTCTCTCTCTCTGTCTCTCTCTCTGTCTCTCTGTCTCTCTCTCTCTCTGTCTCTCTCTCTGTCTCTCTCTCTGTCTCTCTCTCTGTCTCTCTCTCTGTCTCTCTGTCTCTCTCTCTCTCTCTCTCTCTCTCTCTCTCTGTCTCTCTCTCTGTCTCTCTCTCTGTCTCTCTCTCTGTCTCTCTCTCTGTCTCTCTGTCTCTCTCTCTCTGTCTCTGTCTCTCTCTCTCTCTCTCTCTCTCTCTGTCTCTCTCTCTGTCTCTCTCTCTGTCTCTCTCTCTGTCTCTCTGTCTCTCTGTCTCTGTCTCAATTCAATTCAAGGGCTTTATTGGCATGGGAAACATGTGTTAACATTGCCAAAGCAAGTGAAGTAGACAACATACAAAGTGAATATATAAAGTGAAAAACAACAAAAATTAACAGTAAACATTACACATACAGAGGTTTCAAAACAGTAAAGACATTACAAATGTCATATTATATATATATATATACACAGTGTTTTAACAATGTACAAATGGTTAAAGGACACAAGATAAAATAAATAAGCATAAATATGGGTTGTATTTACAATGGTGGTTGTTCTTCACTGGTTGCCCTTTTCTCGTGGCAACAGGTCACAAATCTTGCTGCTGTGATGCACACTGGAATTTCACCCAGTAGATATGGGAGTTTTTCAAAATTGGATTCTTTGTGGATCTGTGTAATCTGAGGGAAATATGTCTCTCTAATATGGTCATACATTGGGCAGGAGGTTAGGAAGTGCAGCTCAGTTTCCACCTCATTTTGTGGGCAGTGAGCACATAGCCTGTCTTCTCTAGAGAGCCATGTCTGCCTACGGTGGCCTTTCTCAATAGCAAGGCTATGCCCACTGAGTCTCAATAGCAAGGCCTTTCTCTCTCTCTCTCTCTTTCTCTCTCTCTCTGAGAGAGCGAACCCCCGAACACGCTCGACATCTCAGTGCGTTGGAGCCCACGGCTGGGTGCACTACTTTTTTCACCAGAGCCCTATTGGTTTCTAAAGTAGTGCACTATATAGGGAATAGGGTTCTATAGGGCTCTGGTCTAAAGTAGTGTACTATATATAGGGAATAGGGTTCTATAGGGCTCTGGTCTAAAGTAGTGCACTATATATAGGGAATAGGGTTCTATAGGGCTCTGGTCTAAAGTAGTGCACTATATAGGGAATAGGGTTCTATAGGGCTCTGGTCTAAAGTAGTGCACTATATAGGGATTAGGGTTCTATAGGGCTCTGGTCTAAAGTAGTGCACTACATAGGGAATAGGGTTTTATATGGGATGTAGGAAAGGGGATCATTATAAGGCCGAACAGAACAACAGATTATAGTTTAATGAAGACAGAGACAGACAAACGCTTTAAGAAAACATGTATTTAACCTGGCAATTCGATTAAGAACAAATTCTTATTTACAATGACGGCCTGGCAAAAGGCCTCCTGTGGGGACTGGGATTAAAAAACGATGTGTGACAAAACAGACAGACAGACCCTGGTAACAGCACTAACACTACAGAAAACTGACAGACAGACAGACCCTGGTAACAGCACTACCACTACAGAAAACAGACAGACAGACAGACCCTGGTAACAGCACTAACACTACAGAAAACTGACAGACAGACAGACCCTGGTAACAGCACTACCACTACAGAAAACAGACAGACAGACAGACCCTGGTAACAGCACTAACACTACAGAAAACAGACAGACAGACAGACCCTGGTAACAGCACTAACACTACAGAAAACTGACAGACAGACAGACCCTGGTAACAGCACTACCACTACAGAAAACAGACAGACAGACAGACCCTGGTAACAGCACTACCACTACAGAAAACAGACAGACAGACAGACCGTGGTAACAGCACTAACACTACAGAAAACTGACAGACAGACAGACCCTGGTAACAGCACTAACACTACAGAAAACTGACAGACAGACAGACCCTGGTAACAGCACTAACACTACAGACCCTGGTAACAGCACTAACACTACAGACCCTGGTAACAGCACTAACACTACAGACCCTGGTAACAGCACTAACACTACAGAAAACTGACAGACAGACAGACAGACAGACAGACAGACAGACAGACAGACAGACAGACAGACAGACAGACAGACAGACAGACAGACAGACAGACCCTGGTAACAGCACTACCACTACAGAAGACAGACAGACAGACAGACAGACAGACAGACAGACAGACAGACAGACAGACAGACAGACAGACAGACAGACAGACAGACAGACAGACATACATACCCTGGTAACAGCACTACCACTACAGAAAACAGACAGACAGACAGACAGACAGACAGACAGACCCTGGTAACAGCACTACCACAACAGACAGACAAGACAGACAGACAGACAGACAGACAGACAGACAGACAGACAGACAGACAGACAGACAGACAGACAGACAGACAGACAGACAGACAGACAGACAGACAGACAGACAGACAGACAGACAGACAGACAGACAGACAGACAGACAGACAGACAGACAGACAGACAGACAGACAGACAGACAGACAGACAGACAGACAGACAGACAGACAGACATACCCTGGTAACAGCACTACCACTACAGAAGACAGACAGACAGACATACATACATACATACATACATACATACATACCCTGGTAACAGCACTACCACTACAGAAAACAGACAGACAGACATACATACATACCCTGGTAACAGCACTACCACTACAGAAGACAGACAGACAGACATACATACATACATACATACATACATACCCTGGTAACAGCACTACCACTACAGAAAACAGACAGACAGACATACATACATACCCTGGTAACAGCACTACCACTACAGAAAACAGACAGACAGACAGACCCTGGTAACAGCACTACCACTACAGAAAACAGACAGACAGACAGACCCTGGTAACAGCACTACCACTACAGAAAACAGACAGACAGACAGACCCTGGTAACAGCACTACCACTACAGAAAACAGACAGACAGACAGACAGACCCTGGTAACAGCACTACCACTACAGAAAACAGACAGACAGACAGACCCTGGTAACAGCACTACCACTACAGAAAACAGACAGACAGACAGACCCTGGTAACAGCACTAACACTACAGAAAACTGTGTGTGTTGAAATAAAACATGCTTCCTTACCAAAGGCAACACAAACTAATGACCTGGGGTGACAACTAGAAACAACTACTAGTCTCAACCTGTTTGTCTCTTTGTCCTCCCCCAGGGACACCAGGTGGTGTAGTTGTAGGTTGGCGTGAAGGGACCTCCAACACCAGGTGGTGTAGTTGTAGGTTGGCGTGGAGGGAACTCCAAGACCAGGTGGTGTAGTTGTAGGTTGGCGTGAAGGGAACTCCAACACCAGGTGGTGTAGTTGTAGGTTGGCTTGGAGGGAACTCCAACACCAGTACCAGGTGGTGTAGCTGTAGGTTGGTGTGGAGGGTAATCCATCACCAGGTGGTGTAGTTGTAGGTTGGCGTGGAGGGTAATCCATCACCAGGTGGTGTAGCTGTAGGTTGGCGTGGAGGGAACTCCAACAACGGGGAGCTGAGTAACGAAAGGACCTTTTTCCATTCTGTTTTCTAATTTTCGTGACTCTTAGCATCAAACATGAATGAGCTCTGAGCTTGTATGTTTTTATTTCCAGCTAGAAGAAAGGGTAGATAACATGGCCTTCTAGATATAATGGCCTTCTAGAAGAAAGGGTAGATAACATGTTATTCTAGATATAATGGCCTTCTAGAAGAAAGGGTAGACATAATGGCCTTCTCCATAACAATGTACCCGTGTTTTTGACCTGTTGCCAGTGATGTCATCCGACAGCGCTGGTAGAGAATCACAACGGTGAGTTTAGACGTCTCTGATTGGTGATTTACTGTCCTTGTGGGGACCAACAGAGCTCCTATTTCACAAGTGGTTTGCCTAGTGGGAAGAAGCCTAGTGGGAAGAAGCTTAGTGGTTAGAAGCCTAGTGGGAAGAAGCCTAGTGGTTAGAAGCCTAGTGGTTAGAAGCCTAGTGGTTAGAAGCCTAGTGGTTAGAAGCCTAGTGGTTAGAAGCCTAGTGGGAAGAAGCCTAGTGGGAAGAAGCCTAGTGGTTAGAAGCCTAGTGCTTAGAAGCCTAGTGGGAAGAAGCCTAGTGGGAAGAAGCCTAGTGGGAAGAAGCCTAGTGGTTAGAGGGGGAGGCAGGTAGCCTAGTGGTTAGAGGGGGAGGCAGGTAGCCTAGTGGTTAGAGGGGGAGGCAAGTAGCCTAGTGGTTAGAGGGGGAGGCAGGTAGCCTAGTGGTTAGAGGGGGAGGCAGGTAGCCTAGTGGTTAGAGGGGGAGGCAGGTAGCCTAGTGGTTAGAGGGGGAGGCAGGTAGCCTAGTGGTTAGAGGGGGAGGCAGGTAGCCTAGTGGTTAGAGGAGGGGAGGCAGGTAGCCTAGTGGTTAGAGGAGGGGAGGCAGGTAGCCTAGTGGTTAGATGGGGGAGACAGATAGCCTGGTGGTTAGCCTGGTGGTAGGTAGCCTGGTGGTTAGAGAGAGGAGGCAGGTAGCCTGGTGGTTAGAGGGAGGAGGCAGGTAGCCTGGTGGTTAGAGGGAGGAGGCAGGTAGCCTGGTGGTTAGAGGGAGGAGGCAGGTAGCCTGGTGGTTAGAGGGAGGAGGCAGGTAGCCTGGTGGTTAGAGGGAGGAGGCAGGTAGCCTGGTGGTTAGAGGGAGGAGGCAGGTAGCCTAGTAGTAGGTCAACTTGTCATCCACCCAAACTCCCAGATATCGGTAGCCTAGTGGTTAGCCTATCGGTAGCCTATCGGTAGCCTAGTGGTTAGAAGCCCTAGTGGTTAGAGGGGGGCGGCAGGTAGCCTAGAAGGTTAGAAGCCCTCACTCCCTACCTCCCTCCTTCCTTCCTCACTCCCTACCTCCCTCCTTCCTTCCTCACTCCCTCCCTCCCTCCTTCCTTCCTCACTCCCTACCTCCCTCCCTCCTTCCTTCCTCACTCCCTACCTCCCTCCTTCCTTCCTCACTCCCTACCTCCCTCCTCCCTCTCTCCCTACATCCCTCCTTCCTCTCTCCCTACCTCCCTCCATCCGCACTCTCCACCTCCCTACCTTCCTCACTCCCTACCTCCCTACCTTCCTCACTCCCTACCTCCCTCCCTACCTCCCTCACTCCCTACCTTCCTCCCTCCTTCCTCCCTCACTCCCTACCTCCCTCCTTCCTCATTCCCCACCTCCCTCCTTCCTCACTCCCCACCTCCCTCCTTCCTTCCTCACTCCCTACCTCCCTCCTTCCTTCCTCACTCCCTACCTCCCTCCTTCCTTCCTCACTCCCTACCTCCCTCCTTCCTTCCTCACTCCCTACATCCCTCCTTCCTTCCTCACTCCCTACCTCCCTCCTTCCTCACTCCTTCCTTCCTCATTAACCACCTCCCTCCTTCCTCATTCCCCACCTTCCTCACTCCCTACCTCCCTCCTTCCTTCCTCACTCCCTACCTCCCTCCTTCCTTCTTCACTCCCTACCTCCCTCCTTCCTTCCTCACTCCCTACCTTCCTTCCTCACTCCCTACCTTCATTCCTCACTCCCCACCTCCCTCCTTCCTCACTCCCCACCTCCCTCCTTCCTCACTCCCCACCTCCCTCCTTCCTCACTTCCCACCTCCCTCCTTCCTCACTCCCCACCTCCCTCCTTCCTCACTCCCCACCTCCCTCCTTCCTCACTCCGCACTTCCCTTCCTCACTCCCCACTTCCCTCCTTCCTCCCTCACTCCCCACTTCCCTCCTTCCTCCCTCACTCCCCACTTCCCTCCTTCCTCCCTCCCCACTTCCCTCATTCCCTACCTCCCTCCTTCCTTCCTCACTGCCCACCTCCCTCCTTCCTTCCTCACTCCCTACCTCCCTCCTTCCTTCCTCACTCCCTACCTCCCTCCTTCCTTCCTCTCTCCCTACCTCCCTCCTTCCTTCCTCTCTCCCTACCTCCCTCCTTCCTTCCTCTCTCCCTACCTCCCTCCATCCGCACTCTCCACCTCCCTACCTTCCTCACTCCCTACCTCCCTACCTTCCTCACTCCCTACCTCCCTTCCTTCCTCACTCCCTCCCTCCCTCCCTACATCCCTCCCTCCCTCCCTACATCCCTACCTCCCTCACTCCCTACCTCCCTCACTCCCTACCTTCCTCCCTCCTTCCTTCCTTCCTCACTCCCTACCTCCCTCACTCCCTACCTCCCTCCCTACCTCCCTCACTCCCTACCTCCCTCCCTACCTCCCTCACTCCCTACCTTCCTCCCTCCTTCCTTCCTCACTCCCTACCTCCCTCACTCCCTACCTCCCTACCTTCCTCACTCCCTACCTCCCTTCCTTCCTTCCTCACTCCCTCCCTCCCTCCCTACATCCCTCCCTCCCTCCCTACATCCCTACCTCCCTCACTCCCTACCTCCTTCACTCCCTACCTTCCTCCCTCCTTCCTTCCTTCCTCACTCCCTACCTCCCTCCCTACCTACCTCCCTCACTCCCTACCTCCCTCCCTACCTCCCTCACTCCCTACCTTCCTCCCTCCCTCCTTCCTTCCTCACTCCCTACCTCCCTCACTCCCTACCTCCCTCCTCCCTCTCTCCCTACCTCCCTCCTCCCTCTCTCCCTACCTCCCTCCTCCCTCTCTCCCTACCTCCCTCCTCCCTCTCTCCCTACCTCCCTCCTTTAAGCGCTGTTGAATAATTGACAGGTGTTTCTGAGGGTGTGTGGCCGTGTGCTGCAGACTGATGAGATGCAAACGGAGAGACCGCTTTAAGGCAGAAAGGAGAAAGCAATCGAATGAAATACAGGGGCCCGCATCCCAAATCATAGCCTATTCCCTTCATAGTGCAGTCCTTTTGACCGCAGCTGCTTGGACACACTACTGCTTGGAGATGCCTGGGATGGCTTCATTTGAATTTGATGTCAGAGGTTGTTGGTCTCTGTGGGTCTATGACATTTTCATTTAACCGTGTGTATTGTTCATGAATTACTATCAAGCCAGCTGTTCCAACGCCTTAAAACAGACGACTTCAAATCCTGTGAATCATACCTCTGCAGACAGTCTGTTATCCTGTGAATCATACCTCTGCAGACAGTCTGTTATCCTGTGAATCATACCTCTGCAGACAGTCTGTTATCCTGTGAATCATACCTCTGCAGACAGTCTGTTATCCTCTGAATCATACCACTGCAGACAGTCTGTTATCCTGTGAATCATACCTCTGCAGACAGTCTGTTATCCTCTGAATCATACCACTGCAGACAGTCTGTTATCCTGTGAATCATACCTCTGCAGACAGTCTGTTATCCTGTGAATCATACCGCTGCAGACAGTCTGTTATCCTGTGAATCATACCTCTGCAGACAGTCTGTTATCCTGTGAATCATACCTCTGCAGACAGTCTGTTAGTGTTATCCTGTGAATCATACCTCTGCAGACAGTCTGTTAGTGTTATCCTATGAATCATACCTCTGCAGACAGTCTGTTATCCTGTGAATCATACCGCTGCAGACAGTCTGTTATCCTGTGAATCATACCTCTGCAGACAGTCTGTTATCCTGTGAATCATACCTCTGCAGACAGTCTGTTATCCTGTGAATCATACCTCTGCAGACAGTCTGTTATCCTGTGAATCATACCTCTGCAGACAGTCTGTTATCCTGTGAATCATACCTCTGCAGACAGTCTGTTATCCTGTGAATCATACCTCTGCAGACAGTCTGTTAGTGTTATCCTGTGAATCATACCTCTGCAGACAGTCTGTTATCCTGTGAATCATACCTCTGCAGACAGTCTGTTATCCTGTGAATCATACCTCTGCAGACAGTCTGTTATCCTCTGAATCATACCTCTGCAGACAGTCTGTTATCCTCTGAATCATACCTCTGCAGACAGTCTGTTATCCTGTGAATCATAACTCTGCAGACAGTCTGTTATCCTGTGAATCATACCTCTGCAGACAGTCTGTTATCCTGTGAATCATACCGCTGCAGACAGTCTGTTATCCTGTGAATCATACCTCTGCAGACAGTCTGTTATCCTCTGAATCATACCTCTGCAGACAGTCTGTTATCCTGTGAATCATACCGCTGCAGACAGTCTGTTAGTGTTATCCTCTGAAGTGTCAGACTTACCTCCCTGGCGTTAGGACGCCTAGTCGTCCTCCCAAATGTCTCCTAACTCCCTGTATAGTGGCCCATGGTAGGTCACTATGTAGGGAATAGGCTTCCATTTTGGACTCATTCCTAGACGGTTCAGGTAATCCCATTCTGCCTTTGCCTGCGAGGGGAGTGAAGTGAAAATGCTAGTGTTTCCCTCCCCCCCGTTTAAACGATGGTAAGCTGGGCTGTATCGGTGCAAAGCTCCTCGGTGTGGCTATAAGCCTGATCTCCTGTAGTCCCACAGCTTCATTACTCAGTCTGAACTTCAACTCAAACACACAGTACAACTTTGGCCTTCGCTTCAATTTACTGCCACAGCTTCATTACTCAGAATAGTGCTGCTTTTTTGCAGGGTTTATTTTGTTGTTCCCTTTCATTCCCTCTCTCGCTGACCTCGTCTTAGATTCACCAGGGCGTGACGGCCTTGTCTTAGATTCACCGGGGCGTGATGACCTCGTCTTAGATTCACCGGGGCGTGATGACCTCGTCTTAGATTCACCAGGGCGTGATGACCTCGTCTTAGATTCACCAGGGCGTGATGACCTCGTCTTAGATTCACCGGGGCGTGATGTTCTCGTCTTAGATTCACCGGGGCGTGATGTCCTCGTCTTAGATTCACCGGGGCGTGATGTCCTCGTCTTAGATTCACCGGGGCGTGATGACCTCGTCTTAGATTCACCGGGGCGTGATGACCTCGTCTTAGATTCACCAGGGCGTGATGACCTCGTCTTAGATTCACCAGGGCGTGATGACCTCGTCTTAGATTCACCAGGGCGTGATGACCTCGTCTTAGATTCACCAGGGCGTGATGACCTCGTCTTAGATTCACCAGGGCGTGATGACCTCGTCTTAGATTCACCAGGGCGTGATGACCTCGTCTTAGATTCACCAGGGCGTGATGACCTCGTCTTAGATTCACCAGGGCGTGATGACCTCGTCTTAGATTCACCAGGGCGTGATGACCTCGTCTTAGATTCACCAGGGCGTGATGACCTCGTCTTAGATTCACCAGGGCGTGATGACCTCGTCTTAGATTCACCAGGGCGTGATGACCTCGTCTTAGATTCACCAGGACGTGATGACCTCGTCTTAGATTCACCAGGACGTGATGACCTCGTCTTAGATTCACCAGGGCGTGATGACCTCGTCTTAGATTCACCAGGGCGTGATGACCTCGTCTTAGATTCACCGGGGCGTGACGACCTCGTCTTAGATTCACCGGGGCGTGACGACCTCGTCTTAGATTCACCAGGGCGTGACGACCTCGTCTTAGATTCACCAGGGCGTGACGACCTCGTCTTAGATTCACCAGGGCGTGACGACCTCGTCTTAGATTCACCGGGGCATGACGTCCTCGTCTTAGATTCACCGGGGCATGACGTCCTCGTCTTAGATTCACCGGGGCATGACGTCCTCGTCTTAGATTCACCAGGGCGTGACGACCTCGTCTTAGATTCACCAGGGCGTGACGACCTCGTCTTAGATTCACCAGGGCGTGACGACCTCGTCTTAGATTTACCGGGGCATGACGTCCTCGTCTTAGATTCACCGGGGCATGACGGCCTCGTCTTAGATTCACCGGGGCATGACGGCCTCGTCTTAGATTCACCGGGGCGTGACGTCCTCGTCTTAGATTCACCGGGGCGTGATGACCTCGTCTTAGATTCACCGGGGCATGACAGCCTCGTCTTAGATTCACCGGGGCATGACGGCCTCGTCTTAGATTCACCGGGGCATGACGTCCTCGTCTTAGATTCACCGGGGCATGACGGCCTCGTCTTAGATTCACCGGGGCATGACGTCCTCGTCTTAGATTCACCGGGGCATGACGTCCTCGTCTTAGATTCACCGGGGCATGACGTCCTCGTCTTAGATTCACCGGGGCGTGACGTCCTCGCTACAGTTCACTTCCAGTGGTGAGCAGTTTGCCACTAAAAGCCTCTGATGAAAAACCAATCACTTTCAATGGAGAGGAATGAGGAGAAAAAAAAATCACATCCTTTTTTGTGTTGATTTTCCATTTCAGCACTTCTGATAAATTCTTTATCTCATAATGACGAGGCAGGTACGGTAATAGACTGTGTGGTAATGACCCAAGCTGTGCATCCCAATGAGAGATCTGTTCTGTTCTCAGGGACAATGGGAGGTTTGAGTCTGACTAGACTACACTCAGATATACTACACTGACTAGACTACACTCATATATACTACACTGACTAGATTACACTGACTAGACTACACTCAGATATACTACACTGACTAGACTACACTCAGATATACTACACTGACTAGATTACACTGACTAGACTACACTCAGATATACTACACTGCCCTAGACTACACTCAGATGTACTACACTGACTAGACTACACTCAGATGTACTACACTGCCCTAGACTACACTCAGATGTACTACACTGACTAGACTACACTCAGATATACTACACTGACTAGATTACACTGACTAGACTACACTCAGATATACTACACTGACTAGACTACAATCAGATATTCAACACTGACTAGACTACACTCAGATATTCTACACTGACTAGACTACAATCAGATATTCAACACTGACTAGACTACACTCAGATATTCTACACTGACTAGACTACACTCAGATTTTCAACACTGACTAGACTACACTCAGATATTCTACACTGACTAGACTACACTGACTAGACTACACTCAGATATTCTACACTGACTAGACTACACTCAGATATTCTACACTGACTAGACTACACTCAGATATTCTACACTGACTAGACTACACTGACTAGACTACACTCAGATATTCTACACTGACTAGACTACACTGACTAGACTACACTCAGATATTCTACACTGACTAGACTACACTGACTAGACTACACTCAGATATTCTACACTGACTAGACTACACTGACTAGACTACACTCAGATATTCTACACTGACTAGACTACACTCAGATATTCTACACTGACTAGACTACACTCAGATATTCTACACTGACTAGACTACACTCAGATATTCTACACTGACTAGACTACACTGACTAGACTACACTCAGATATACTACACTGACTAGACTACACTCAGATATACTACACTGACTAGACTACACTCAGATATACTACACTGACTAGACTACACTCAGATATTCTACACTGACTAGACTACACTCAGATATTCTCCAATGGAAATGGACTCAAACTGAATTCTCCCTCTGCTCTGTGTCAACTTCAGTGTGCCGTGTTGTATAAAGGGTGTTGTACTCCCTCTCTCCCTCCCTCCCTCCCTCCCTCCCTCTCTCCCTCCCTCCTCTGAGTCAACTTCATACTTCAGTCTGCCGTTGTTGAAGAAGTTTGTGGCGACGTCAACATTTAAAGGGGTGTTGTACAAAAAGAAAGTCGTCAGCGAGTGGATCATCTCTAACCAAATCAGAGTATCTTGAAAATCAGAGTGTCAAAGCCAATGACGAATTTTAGAAGAAAAAAAACACAGCTTTAACCCCACGTTCTTCTGGCTCTGCCCCGCCCCATCGGTGTCTGGGACCAATCAGAACGGTTAGAATGTGTTTCAGGGAGTTACTCAGATCCAGACTTACTGTGGAGAAGAAACTTAACATTGTTTGGTTTGTGTAAGGAGCCTGGGTTGCCGGGAAACCGCAGTGATGGTGTTAAGACGATCAGAAATACTATGAGTCGGGTCGGCTGAGATTTTTTATTTTTAGTTGATCGGTATAAATCAATTTTGCTACCGCTCAACTAAAAAAAATAATCTCTGCCGAACAACAGAGTAGCGACCGAACAACCGACTAGATGGGATCAGCCCTGATGCTTATATACGAAATACCAAGAGATCAATACCGAGAGATCAATACTTCATAGTTATTTAGTGTATCTGGAGCGGTATCCTGTCAGACTTGTTGTAGCGGTGAAGATGGCCTTCTAATACCACTAAACACTCTGAATTATGTGGATGTTTCTCCCCCAGGGTCTTATTTCTTCCCTCTAAACCCCAGTCTCTCTCTCGCTCTCCATATTCTGTCTTTCTCTCTCGCTCTCTCTTTCGCTCGCTCGCTCTCTCTCACTCTCTCTTTCGCTCGCTCGCTCTCTCTCACTCTCTCTTTCGCTCGCTCGCTCGCTCGCTCTCTTTCTCTCGCTCTCTCTCTCTCTCTCTCTCTCTCTCTCTCTCTCTCTCTCTCTCTCTCTCTCTCTCTCTCTCTCTCTCTCTCTCTCTCTCTCTCTCTCTCTCTCTCTCTCTCTCTCTCTCTCTCTCTCTCTCTCTCTCTCTCTCTCTCTCTCTCTCTATTCTCTCACTCTCCATACTCTCTCTCTCCATATTCTCTCGCTCTCCATACTCTGTCTCTCTCTCTCTATTCTCTCTCTCTCTCTCTCTCTCTATTCTCTCGCTCTCTCTATTCTCTCGCTCTCTCTATTCTCTCGCTCTCTCTATTCTCTTGCTCTCTCTCTATTCTCTCGCTCTCTCTCTCTATTCTCTCGCTCTCTCTCTATTCTCTCGCTCTCCATATTCTGTCTCTCTCTCTCTATTCTCTCTCTATTCTCTTTCTCTCTCTTTCCATATTCTGTCTGTGTCTTGCCTGGTCTCCATTGTAGCGATGCTCAGCCTTGTTATAGTCTAAGTGTCATCTGCTCTGCTCTGGGCTCCCTCATTGTGTCTTCCTGTACAATGAGGGTAATTGGTGGAGAAGTAGTTCTCTGGGATGTTGGGAGTTGTACACTGAGTGAAACACGCCCGCTCTTACACAGGGTTACAATACAATGCCTCACCGTGTTAGACCACGAGGCAGGCCCTGTGGAAGGGGAGGGTGGGGAGTGGTGGGAAGGAGAGAGGAGGGTTACAATACAATGCTTCACCGTGTTAGACCACGAGGCAGGCCCTGTGGAAGGGGAGGATGGAGGTGGGGAGGGGTGTGAATGGAAGGCGAGAGGAGGGTTATGAAGCTAGGTGGGAGCTGATTGATGCATAAGGAGGAGGGATATGAAGCTAGGTGGGAGCTGATTGAGTCATAAGGTGGAGAGTAGAGAGGAGGGATATGAAGCTAGGTGGGAGCTGATTGATGCATAAGGTGGAGAGGGGAGGGTTATGAAGCTAGGTGGGAACTGATTGAGTCATAAGGTGGAGAGTAGAGAGGAGGGTTATGAAGCTAGGTGGGAGCTGATTGATGCATAAGGAGGAGGAATATGAAGCTAGGTGGGAGCTGATTGATGCATAAGGAATAAGGAGGAGGGATATGAAGCTAGGTGGGAGCTGATTGATGCATAAGGTGGAGAGGGGAGGGTTATGAAGCTAGGTGGGAACTGATTGAGTCATAAGGTGGATAGTAGAGAGGAGGGTTATAAAGCTAGGTGGGAGCTGATTGATGCATAAGGAGGAGAGATATGAAGCTAGGTGGGAGCTGATTGATGCATTAGGAGGAGGGATATGAAGCTAGGTGGGAGCTGATTGATGCATAAGGTGGAGAGGGGAGGGTTATGAAGCTAGGTGGGAGCTGATTGATGCATAAGGAGGAGGGATATGAAGCTAGGTGGGAGCTGATTGATGCATAAGGTAGAGAGGAGAGGGGAGAGGTGGGTTATGAAGCTAGGTGGGAGCTGATTGAGTCATAAGGTGGAGAGTAGAGAGGAGGGTTATGAAGCTAGGTGGGAGCTGATTGATGCATAAGGAGAAGGGATATGAAGCCAGGTGGGAGCTGATTGATGCATAAGGAGGTGGGTTATGAAGCTAGGTGGGAGCTGATTGATGCATAATGTAGGGAGGAGGGTTATGAAGCTAGGTGGGAGCTGATTGATGCATAAGGTAGGGAGGAGTGTTATGAAGCTAGGTGGAAGCTGATTGATGCATAAGGAGGAGAGGAGAGAGAAGGGTTATTTCAAAAATAATATATATATTTCACCTTTATTTAACCAGGCAGGCCAGTTGAGAACACCTTTATTTAACCAGGCAGGCCAGTTGAGAACAAGTTCTCATTTACATCCGGGACCTGGCCAAGCTGAAGCAAAGCAGTGCTACAAAAACAACAACAACAACAATGGGATAAACAAAAGTACAGTCAATAACACAATAGAAAAATCTACGTTCAGTGAGTGAAAATGTAGTAAGATTAGGGAGGTAAGGCAATAAATAGCTCACAGAGGCTAAATAATTACTATTTAACAATTAAACACGAGTGAATAGATGTGCAAATTATGATTTTCAAGTAGAGATACTGGGGTTTAAAGGAGCAAGATAAATAACAATATGGGGATGAGGTAGTTGGGTGGGCTGTTTACAGATGGGCTATGAGCAGGTAGAGTGATCGGTAAGCTGCTCTGACAGCTGATCTGGGGTTGGTATATTAGACTAGTTAGGTGGTGGGTTGGTATATTAGACTAGTTAGGTGGTGGGTTGGTATATTAGACTAGTTAGGTGGTGGGTTGGTATATTAGACTAGTTAGGTGGCTGTGGGTTGGTATATTAGACTAGTTAGGTGGCTGTGGGTTGGTATATTAGACTAGTTAGGTGGTGGTGGGTTGGTATATTAGACTAGTTAGGTGGTGGTGGGTTGGTATATTAGACTAGTTAGGTGGTGGGTTGGTATATTAGACTAGTTAGGTGGTGGGTTGGTATATTAGACTAGTTAGGTGGTGGTGGGTTGGTATATTAGACTAGTTAGGTGGTGGGTTGGTACATTAGACTAGTTAGGTGGTGGGTTGGTATATTAGACTAGTTAGGTGGTGGTGGGTTGGTATATTAGACTAGTTAGGTGGTGGGTTGGTATATTAGACTAGTTAGGTGGTGGGTTGGTATATTAGACTGGTTAGGTGGTGGGTTGGTATATTAGACTAGTTAGGTGGTGGGTTGGTATATTAGACTAGTTAGGTGGTGGGTTGGTATATTAGACTAGTTAGGTGGTGGGTTGGTATATTAGACTAGTTAGGTGGTGGGTTGGTATATTAGACTAGTTAGGTGGTGGTGGGTTGGTATATTAGACTAGTTAGGTGGTGGGTTGGTATATTAGACTAGTTAGGTGGTGGGTTGGTATATTAGACTAGTTAGGTGGTGGGTTGGTACATTAGACTGGTTAGGTGGTGGGTTGGTACATTAGACTAGTTAGGTGGTAAGTTGGTATATTAGACTAGTTAGGTGGTGGGTTAGGTGGTGTAGTTAGTTAGGTGGTGTTAGTTAGTTAGGTGGTGTAGTTAGTTAGGTGGTGTAGTTAGTTAGGTGGTGTAGTTAGTTAGGTGGTGTTAGTTAGTTAGGTGGTGTTAGTTAGTTAGGTGGTGTTAGTTAGTTAGGTGGTGTTAGTTAGTTAGGTGGTGTTAGTTAGTTAGGTGGTGTTAGTTAGTTAGGTAGGTGGTGTTAGTTAGGTGGTGTTAGTTAGGTGGTTAGGTGGTGTTAGTTAGTTAGTTAGTTAGGTGGTGTAGTTAGTTAGTTAGTTAGGTGTATTTAGTTAGTTAGTTAGTTAGGTGGTGTAGTTAGTTAGTTAGTTAGGCTACCCTGTTCTCAGTAGACATGTCCATAATGAAACACAACCTCAGCGGTTAGGTGGTGGTGTAGTTAGTTAGTTAGGTGGTGTAGTTAGTTAGTTAGTTAGGTGGTGGTGTAGTTAGTTAGTTAGTTAGGTGGTGGTGTAGTTAGTTAGTTAGGTGGTGTAGTTAGTTAGTTAGTTAGGTGGTGTAGTTAGTTAGTTAGGTGGTGGTGTAGTTAGTTAGTTAGTTAGGTGGTGTAGTTAGTTAGTTAGTTAGGCTACTCTGTTCTCAGTAGACATGTCCATAATGAAACACAACCTCAGCGGTTAGGTGGTGTAGTTAGTTAGTTAGGTGGTGTAGTTAGTTAGTTAGTTAGGTGGTGGTGTAGTTAGTTAGTTAGTTAGGTGGTGTAGTTAGTTAGTTAGGTGGTGTAGTTAGTTAGTTAGTTAGGTTACTCTGTTCTCAGTAGACATGTCCATAATGAAACACAGCCTCAGCGGTTAGGTGGTGTAGTTAGTTAGTTAGTTAGGTGGTGTAGTTAGTTAGTTAGTTAGGTGGTGTAGTTAGTTAGTTAGGTGGTGTAGTTAGTTAGTTAGTTAGTTAGGTGGTGTAGTTAGTTAGTTAGTTAGTTAGGTGGTGTAGTTAGTTAGTTAGTTAGGTGGTGTAGTTAGTTAGTTAGTTAGTTAGTTAGGTGGTGTAGTTAGTTAGTTAGTTAGTTAGGTGGTGTAGTTAGTTAGGTGGTGTAGTTAGTTAGTTAGTTAGGTTACTCTGTTCTCAGTAGACATGTCCATAATGAAACACAACCTCAGCGGTTAGGTGGTGTAGTTAGTTAGTTAGTTAGGTGGTGGTGTAGTTAGTTAGTTAGTTAGGTGGTGTAGTTAGTTAGTTAGGTGGTGTAGTTAGTTAGTTAGTTAGGTGGTGGTGTAGTCAGTTAGTTAGTTAGGTGGTGTAGTTAGTTAGTTAGGTGGTGTAGTTAGTTAGTTAGTTAGGTGGTGTAGTTAGTTAGTTAGTTAGGTTACTCTGTTCTCAGTAGACATGTCCATAATGAAACACAACCTCAGCGGTTAGTTAGTTAGTTAGGTGGTGGTGTAGTTAGTTAGTTAGGTGGTGTAGTTAGTTAGTTAGTTAGGTGGTGTAGTTAGTTAGTTAGTTAGGTGATGGTGTAGTTAGTTAGGTGGTGTAGTTAGTTAGTTAGTTAGGTGGTGTAGTTAGTTAGTTAGTTAGGTGGTGGTGTAGTTAGTTAGTTAGTTAGGTGGTGTAGTTAGTTAGTTAGGTGGTGTAGTTAGTTAGGTGGTGTTAGTTAGTTAGTTAGTTAGGTGGTGTAGTTAGTTAGTTAGTTAGTTAGGTGGTGTAGTTAGTTAGGTGGTGTAGTTAGTTAGTTAGTTAGTTAGTTAGTTAGGTGGTGGTGTAGTTAGTTAGTTAGGTGGTGTAGTTAGTTAGTTAGTTAGGTGGTGTAGTTAGTTAGTTAGTTAGGTGTTGGTGTATTTAGTTAGTTAGGTGGTGTAGTTAGTTAGTTAGTTAGGTGGTGTAGTTAGTTAGTTAGTTAGGTGGTGGTGTAGTTAGTTAGTTAGTTAGGTGGTGTAGTTAGTTAGTTAGGTGGTGTAGTTAGTTAGGTGGTGTTAGTTAGTTAGTTAGTTAGTTAGGTGGTGTAGTTAGTTAGTTAGTTAGTTAGGTGGTGTAGTTAGTTAGTTAGTTAGTTAGTTAGGTGGTGTAGTTAGTTAGTTAGGTGGTGTAGTTAGTTAGTTAGTTAGGTGGTGTAGTTAGTTAGTTAGTTAGGTGGTGTAGTTAGTTAGTTAGTTAGGTGGTGTAGTTAGTTAGTTAGTTAGTTAGTTAGGTGGTGTAGTTAGTTAGTTAGGTGGTGTAGTTAGTTAGTTAGTTAGGTGGTGTAGTTAGTTAGTTAGTTAGGTGGTGTAGTTAGTTAGTTAGTTAGGTGGTGTAGTTAGTTAGTTAGGTGGTGTAGTTAGTTAGTTAGTTAGTTAGGTGGTGTAGTTAGTTAGTTAGGTGGTGTAGTTAGTTAGTTAGGTGGTGTAGTTAGTTAGGTAGTTAGTTAGGTGGTGTAGTTAGTTAGTTAGTTAGGTGGTGTAGTTAGTTAGTTAGTTAGTTAGGTGGTGTAGTTAGTTAGTTAGTTAGTTAGGTGGTGTAGTTAGTTAGTTAGTTAGTTAGTTAGGTGGTGTAGTTAGTTAGTTAGTTAGGTGGTGTAGTTAGTTAGTTAGTTAGTTAGTTAGGTGGTGTAGTTAGTTAGTTAGTTAGTTAGTTAGTTAGGTGGTGTAGTTAGTTAGTTAGTTAGTTAGGTGGTGGTGTAGTTAGTTAGTTAGTTAGGTTACTCTGTTCTCAGTAGACATGTCCATAATGAAACACAGCCTCAGCGGGCGCCAGTCCATCCAACAGCACAGCAGCAGTTTGTTCTGAGTCCTGTCAGCTTCCTCTTTTTCCTTCTCCCCCTGTGAGAGCGTGCGTGCGTGCGTGTGTGTGTGTGTGTGTGTGTGTGGACTGCTTACCAATTGGCCCTTACATACACTGTGCTTCAATGCTGGAAGGATGGACTGGAAGCAGAGCGACGTCGGGAGGTTGGATCGTAAATGAAGGGAGCGCTGGGGTTCTGTGTGGAGCAGGAACAGATTGTCTGACTGGAAGGCCTCAGGGTCTTATGGAGTTGGGTAGTATGCAGGCTCCTCTGCTCTTCTTTCTCTCTCTCTCTCCCCTCTGCTCTTCTCTCTCTCTCTCTCCCTTCTGCTCTTCTCTCTCTCTCTCCCTTCTGCTCTTCTTCTCTCTCTCCCCTCTGCCCTTCTTCTCTCTCTCTGTCTCTCTCTGCTCTTCTCTTTCCCCTCTCTGCACTTCTCTCTCTCATCTGCTCTTCTCTCTCTCCGCTTCTCTCTCTCTCTGCTCTTCTCTCTCTCCTCTCCTCTCTGCTCTTCTCTCTCTCTCCTCTCTGCTCTTCTCTCTCTCTCTCTCTCTCTCCTATTTGCTCCTCTCTCTCTCTCTCCTATTTGCTCCTCTCTCTCTCTCTCCTATTTGCTCTTCTCTCTCTCTCTCTCCTCTGCTCTTCTCTCTCTCTCCTCTCTGCTCTTCTCTCTCTCTCCTCTCTTCTCTCTCTCTCTCTGAAAGTGACTGTCTCCACTCTCTCTTTCTCCCCTCTCTCTGGGTTTCTCTCACTCTCAACTTCAATTTCAATTTAAGTGCTTTATTGTCATGGGAAACATATGTTTATTTTGTCAAAGCAAGTGAAGTAGATAATAAACAAAAGTAAAATTAACATATTAACGGTAAACATTACACTCACAGAAGTTACAAAATAATAAAGACATTACAAATGTAATATTATATATATATTTATATATATATACAGTGTTGTAACGATGTGCAAATAGTTAAAGTACACAAGGGAAAATAAATAAACATAAATATGGGTTGTATTTACAATGGTGTTTGTTCTTCACTGGTTGCCCTTTTCTCGTGGCAACAGGTCACAAATCTTGCTGCTGTGATGGCACACTGTGGAATTTCACCCAGTAGATATGGGAGTTTATCAAGATGGGATTTGTTTTCGAATTCTTTGTGGATCTGTGTAATTTGAGGGAAATATGTCTCTCTAATATGGTCATACATTGGACAGGAGGTTAGGAAGTGCAACTCAGTTTCCACCTAATTTTGTGGGCAGTGAGCACATAGCCTGTCTTCTCTTGAGAGCCATGTCTGCCTTTCTCAATAGCAAGGCTATGCTCACTGAGTCTGTACATAGTCAAATGATGATGCTTACTGTCTAATACTACAGCCCACATGCTCCTTACTGTCTAGTGATCTGGGGGCTCGAACGTGAACAGCTTCAGTGGGTTTATTGGCTCCCTAACTAACGTTATCTAATCCTCTGTAATAAAGCCCTTCTCAGACTCGGAGCTTCTCTCTGTCAATTCAGCCCGTTTATGGGGAGTTCCAGAATGTTCTCTCCTGGTTGTGATGTAACAATGCCAAGATGGTGATTGACAGTTCTAGCTCTCCTGGTTGTGATGTAACAATGCCAAGATGGTGATTGACAGTTCTAGCTCTCCTGGCAGTGATGTAACAATGCCAAGATGGTGATTGACAGTTCTAGCTCTCCTGGCAGTGATGTAACAATGCCAAGATGGTGATTGACAGTTCTAGCTCTCCTGGTTGTGATGTAACAATGCCAAGATGGTGATTGACAGTTCTAGCTCTCCTGGCAGTGATGTAACAATTCCAAGATGGTGATTGACAGTTCTAGCTCTCCTGGCAGTGATGTAACAATGCCAAGATGGTGATTGACAGTTCTAGCTCTCCTGGGTGTGATGTAACAATGCCAAGATGGTGATTGACAGTTCTAGCTCTCCTGGCAGTGATGTAACAATGCCAAGATGGTGATTGACAGTTCTAGCTCTCCTGGTTGTGATGTAACAATGCCAAGATGGTGATTGACAGTTCTAGCTCTCCTGGGTGTGATGTAACAATGCCAAGATGGTGATTGACAGTTCTAGCTCTCCTGGCAGTGATGTAACAATGCCAAGATGGTGATTGACAGTTCCAGTTACCTGGTTGTGATGTAACAATGCCAAGATGGTGATTGACAGTTCCATTTTACCCGGTGTTCTAAATCCTCGTGTTTACTTTCCCCTTTTTTAAAAAGAAACACACGAACTGGACAAGTAGATGCGCAATGGTTTATTGTCATTGTAGTTTAATTAGCACGTTTTTGGTGCTAAACTATGTAGAATATTGGCCTGTTGGAAACTACAACTCCCTACTACATCGCACAGTTCGGGCTTGATCTGGTTTTTGTCTAGAGAAACGGTGCACACAGAAAAAAATTTCAGTTCATCGCTCAGCACTGTTACCAACTACAGATCCCAGCATGCAGTGCTAGAAGCTGAGCCCACTACCTCCCGGTAGCAGCGGGTCCCAGCCAACTACCTCTCCAGAGCTGTGCAGGGAGGAGAACAGCACAGCAGGCCCAGTGTTTCTGAGCTGGGGTCTCTCTAGTCCCACAGACAGCAGAGTAGCTGGAGCTCTAACTGTAGAGAGGGAGCATAGATCTGTGGAGCTAGCTGGTGATATCTCTCTGAGGGAGCTTAACGGGGTCTGGAGCTCGCTGGAGATATCTCTCTGTTGAGGGAGTTTAACAGGGTCTGGAGCTAGCTGGAGATATCTCTCTGTTGAGGGAGTTTAACAGGGTCTGGAGCTAGCTGGAGATATCTCTGAGGGAGCTTAACGGGGTCTGGAGCTCGCTGGAGATATCTCTCTGTTGAGGGAGTTTAACAGGGTCTGGAGCTAGCTGGAGATATCTCTGAGGGAGCTTAACGGGGTCTGGAGCTAGCTGGAGATATCTCTCTGTTGGGGGAGCTTAACTGGGTCTGGAGCTAGCTGGAGATATCTCTGAGGGAGCTTAACGGGGTCTGGAGCTAGCTGGAGATATCTCTCTGTTGGGGGAGCTTAACTGGGTCTGGAGCTAGCTGGAGATATCTCTCTGAGGGAGCTTAACAGAGTGGAGCTAGCTAGCTTCTCTGTTACCCTCAGTCAAAGCCAGACTCATTTCCTATTTGATGCCTTCCAACAGTGAGTTATGCTCCTCCCACTGAGCCAACGGGAGTCCTGTACTTCTTAAAAGGAGAGATCTCTAAAGCACCCTGGTTACAAGGAGAGGATGGTCTGGGAGTTGGTGTTTTTGAATGATGTTTGTCTTTCAGTCCGTTTTCTACATGGATGAGAGGGTTGATGACTTGGGAATGTTGAGGTTTCCCCTGATGAACACATGAAGTTTGCCCTGATAAACACATGAAGTTTCCCCTGATAAACACGTGACGTTTCCCCTGATAAACACGTGACGTTTCCCCTGATAAACACGTGACGTTTCCCCTGATAAACACGTGACGTTTCCCCTGATAAACACGTGACGTTTCCCCTGATAAACACGTGACGTTTCCCCTGATAAACACGTGACGTTTCCCCTGATAAACACGTGACGTTTCCCCTGATAAACACGTGACGTTTCCCCTGATAAACACGTGACGTTTCCCCTGATTAACACATGAAGTTTCCCCTGATAAACACATGACGTTTCCCCTGATAAACACATGACGTTTCCCCTGATAAACACAATGAAACTGACTGTCTGCTGTTTACCTGAGTGGTTCTGTATTTTCATGTGTGTGTGTGTGTGTTCCTCTAGTTTGGTGTGTGTGTTCCTCTAGTTTGGTGTGTGTGTTCCTCTGGTTTGGTGTGTGTGTGTTCCTCTGGTTTGGTGTGTGTGTGTGTTCCTCTGGTTTGGTGTGTGTGTGTGTTCCTCTGGTTTGGTGTGTGTGTGTGTTCCTCTGGTTTGGTGTGTGTGTG
>NW_028322097.1:2187500-2212500 GCF_057628025.1 Oncorhynchus mykiss
GCAGAGTGAGAAAGGAACCAACTCTGTTGTAGCGGATACGTCCCAAACAGAGCCCTATTACCTATGGACCCTGGTCTAAAGTAGTGTGGATACGTCCCAAACAGCACCCTATTACCTATGGACCCTGGTATAAAGTAGTGTGGATACGTCCCAAACAGCACCCTATTACCTATGGGTCATGGTCTAAACTAGTGTGGATACGTCCCAAACAGCACCTTTGGACCCTGGTCTAAAGTAGGGTACTACATAGGGAATAGGGTGCCTCATGGGGAATCCAAATGTAGCCGGCTGTTGTCAGACGGCCTGGCCGCTGTCTCTTAGTTACGGCGTGGTCCCGGGCCGCTGTCTCTTAGTTACGGCGTGGTCCCGGGCCGCTGTCTCTTAGTTACGGCGTGGTCCCGGGCCGCTGTCTCTTAGTTACGGCGTGGACCCGGGCCGCTGTCTCTTAGTTACGGCGTGGTCCCGGGCCGCTGTCTCTTAGTTACGGCGTGGACCCGGGCCGCTGTCTCTTAGTTACGGCGTGGTCCCGGGCCGCTGTCTCTTAGTTACGGCGTGGTCCCGGGCCGCTGTCTCTTAGTTACGGCGTGGTCCCGGGCCGCTGTCTCTTAGTTACGGCGTGGTCCCGGGCCGCTGTCTCTTAGTTACGGCGTGGTCCCGGGCCGCTGTCTCTTAGTTACGGCGTGGTCCCGGGCCGCTGTCTCTTAGTTACGGCGTGGTCCCGGGCCGCTGTCTCTTAGTTACGGCGTGGTCCCGGGCCGCTGTCTCTTAGTTACGGCGTGGACCCGGGCCGCTGTCTCTTAGTTACGGCGTGGTCCCGGGCCGCTGTCTCTTAGTTACGGCGTGGTCCCGGGCCGCTGTCTCTTAGTTACGGCGTGGTCCCGGGCCGCTGTCTCTTAGTTACGGCGTGGTCCCGGGCCGCTGTCTCTTAGTTACGGCGTGGTCCCTGGCCGCTGTCTCTTAGTTACGGCGTGGTCCCGGGCCGCTGTCTCTTAGTTACGGCGTGGTCCCGGGCCGCTGTCTCTTAGTCACGGCGTGGTCCCGGGCCGCTGTCTCCTCTGTTCCTCTCCTCTGTTCCTCTCCTCTGTTCCTCTCCTCCGTTCCTCTCCTCTGTTCCTCTCCTCTGTTCCTCTCCTCCGTTCCTCTCCTCCGTTCCTCTCCTCTGTTCCTCTCCTCCGTTCCTCTCCTCTGTTCCTCTCCTCTGTTCCTCTCCTCCGTTCCTCTCCTCTGTTCCTCTCCTCTGTTCCTCTCCTCTGTTCCTCTCCTGCGTTCCTCTCCTCCGTTCCGCTCCTCTGTTCCTCTCCTCCGTTCCTCTCCTCCGTTCCGCTCCTCTGTTCCTCTCCTCTTTTCCTCTCCTCCGCTCCTCTCCTCCGTTCCTCTCCTCTGTTCTGTTTCCTTGGTGCCACTCGGTCTCTGATGATGGAGAGGGTATTATAATGTACTGCTCCCTCCCTTCTCTCATCCTTCCCTCTCCTCCGCTCTGTAATTTTGGACACCCCCCCCCACCCCCCTCTCTCATCTCTGATGATGTTCAAAATTGCAGGGCCGTGGTTTTGTCTTTCAATAATGCACTGCTTAAGAGGCTTTCATGAAGCCTCCACTGCCTGAGCTCTATGCTGGCAGGCTCCAGTCTACAAATTGCTGAATCACAGTACAGGGAGAAACAGAGAGTGAGAGAGAGAATCAGGGAGGGAGAGAGAGAGAATCAGGGAGGAGAGAGAGAGGTTCAGGGAGGGATAGAGAGAGGTTCAGGGAGGGAGAGAGAGCGTTTCAGGGAGGGAGAGAGAGCGGTTCAGGGAGGGAGAGAGAGCGGTTCAGGGAGGGAGAGAGAGCGGTTCAGGGAGGGAGAGAGAGCGGTTCAGGGAGGGAGAGAGAGCGGTTCAGGGAGGGAGAGAGAGCGGTTCAGGGAGGGAGAGAGAGCGGTTCAGGGAGGGAGAGAGAGCGGTTCAGGGAGGGGGAGAGAGCGGTTCAGGGAGGGAGAGAGAGCGATTCAGAGAGAGAGAGATTCAGGGAGGGAGAGAGAGAGATTCAGGGAGGGAGAGAGAGAGATTCAGGGAGGGACAGAGAGAGATTCAGGGAGGGACAGAGAGAGATTCAGGGAGGGACAGAGAGAAATTCAGGGAGGGACAGAGAGATTCAGGGAGGGACAGAGAGATTCAGGGAGGGACAGAGAGATTCAGGGAGGGAGAGGTTCAGGGAGGGAGAGAGAGATTCGGGGAGGGAGAGAGAGATTCGGGGAGGGAGAGAGAGATTCGGGGAGGGAGAGAGAGATTCGGGGAGGGAGAGAGAGATTCGGGGAGGGAGAGAGAGAGATTCGGGGAGGGGGAGAGAGATTCAGGGAGTGAGAGAGAGAGGTTCAGGGAGGGAGAGGGAGAGGTTCAGGGAGGGAGAGGGAGAGGTTCAGGGAGGGAGAGAGAGCGGTTCAGGGAGGGAGAGAGAGCGGTTCAGGGAGGGAGAGAGAGCGGTTCAGGGAGGGAGAGAGAGCGGTTCAGGGAGGGAGAGAGAGCGGTTCAGGGAGGGAGAGAGAGCGGTTCAGGGAGGGAGAGAGAGCGGTTCAGGGAGGGAGAGAGAGCGGTTCAGGGAGGGAGAGAGAGAGATTCAGAGAGAGAGAGATTCAGGGAGGGAGAGAGAGAGAGATTCAGGGAGGGAGAGAGAGAGAGATTCAGGGAGGGACAGAGAGATTCAGGGAGGGATAGAGAGAGATTCAGGGAGGGACAGAGAGATTCAGGGAGGGACAGAGAGATTCAGGGAGGGACAGAGAGAGAGATTCAGGGAGGGACAGAGAGATTCGGGGAGGGAGAGAGAGATTCGGGGAGGGAGAGAGAGATTCGGGGAGGGAGAGAGAGATTCGGGGAGGGAGAGAGAGATTCAGGGAGGGAGAGAGAGAGATTCAGGGAGGGAGAGAGAGAGATTCAGGGAGGGAGAGAGAGAGATTCAGGGAGGGGGAGAGAGATTCAGGGAGGGGGAGAGATTCAGGGAGGGGGAGAGAGAGATTCAGGGAGAGAGAGAGATTCAGGGAGAGAGAGAGAGAGAGAGAGAGATTTAGAGGGGGGAGAGAGAGATTTAGAGGGGGGAGAGAGAGATTCGGGGTGGGAGGGAGAAGAGATTCAGGGAGAGAGAGAGATTCAGGGAGGGAGAGAGAGATTCAGGGAGGGAGAGAGAGAGATTCAGGGAGGGAGAGAGAGATTCAGGGAGGGAGAGAGAGAGATTCAGGGAGGGACAGAGAGAGATTCAGGGAGGGACAGAGAGAGATTCAGGGAGGGACAGAGAGATTCAGGGAGGGACTCAGAGAGAGATTCAGGGAGGGAGAGAGAGAGATTCGGGGAGGGAGAGAGAGATTCGGGGAGGGAGAGAGAGATTCGGGGAGGGAGAGAGAGATTCAGGGAGGGAGAGAGAGAGATTCAGGGAGGGAGAGAGAGAGATTCAGGGAGGGAGAGAGAGAGATTCAGGGAGGGGGAGAGAGATTCAGGGAGGGGGAGAGATTCAGTTTAGGGGGAGAGATTCAGGGAGGGGGAGAGAGATTCAGGGAGGGGGAGAGAGATTCAGGGAGGGGGAGAGAGATTCAGGGAGAGGGAGAGAGAGATTCAGGGAGAGAGAGAGAGATTCAGGGAGAGAGAGAGAGAGAGAGAGAGATTTAGTGGGGGGAGAGAGAGATTTAGAGGGGGGAGAGAGAGATTTAGAGGGGGGAGAGAGAGATTTAGAGGGGGGAGAGAGAGATTCGGGGTGGGAGGGAGAAGAGATTCAGGGAGAGAGAGAGATTCAGGGAGGGAGAGAGAGATTCAGGGAGGGAGAGAGAGAGATTCAGGGAGGGACAGAGGGAGATTCAGTGAGGGACAGAGGGAGATTCAGGGAGGGACAGAGAGAGATTCAGGGAGGGACAGAGAGATTCAGGGAGGGACAGAGAGATTCAGGGAGGGACAGAGAGAGATTCAGGGAGGGAGATGTTCAGGGAGGGGGAGAGAGATTCGGGGAGGGAGAGAGAGATTTAGAGGAGGGAGAGAGAGAGATTCAGGGAGGGAGAGAGAGATTCAGGGAGGGGGAGAGAGATTCAGGGAGGGGGAGAGAGATTCAGGGAGGGGGAGAGAGATTCAGGGAGAGAGAGAGAGATTCAGGGAGGGGGAGAGAGATTCAGGGAGGGGGAGAGAGAGATTCAGGGAGAGGGAGAGAGATTCAGGGAGAGAGAGAGAGATTCAGGGAGAGGGAGGGAGAGAGAGATTCAGGGAGGGAGAGAGAGAGATTCAGGGAGGGAGAGAGAGATTCAGGGAGGGAGAGAGAGAGATTCAGGGAGGGAGAGAGAGATTCAGGGAGGGAGAGAGAGAGATTCAGGGAGGGAGAGAGAGATTCAGGGAGGGAGAGAGAGATTCAGGGAGGGAGAGAGAGATTAAGGGAGGGAGAGAGAGATTAAGGGAGGGAGAGAGAGATTAAGGGAGGGAGAGAGAGATTCAGGGAGGGACAGAGGGAGATTCAGTGAGGGACAGAGGGAGATTCAGTGAGGGACAGAGGGAGATTCAGGGAGGGACAGAGAGAGATTCAGGGAGGGACAGAGAGAGATTCAGGGAGGGACAGAGAGATTCAGTGAGGGACAGAGAGAGATTCAGGGAGGGACAGAGAGAGATTCAGGGAGGGAGATGTTCAGGGAGGGAGAGAGAGATTCGGGGAGGGAGAGAGAGATTTAGAGGAGGGAGAGAGAGAGATTCAGGGAGGGAGAGAGAGATTCAGGGAGGGGGAGAGAGATTCAGGGAGGGGGAGAGAGATTCAGGGAGGGGGAGAGAGATTCAGGGAGGGGGAGAGAGATTCAGGGAGAGAGAGAGAGATTCAGGGAGGGGGAGAGAGATTCAGGGAGGGGGAGAGAGAGATTCAGGGAGGGGGAGAGAGAGATTCAGGGAGAGGGAGAGAGATTCAGGGAGAGAGAGAGAGAGATTCAGGGAGAGGGAGAGAGAGAGAGAGAGATTCAGGGAGGGAGAGAGAGATTCAGGGAGGGGGAGAGAGATTCAGGGAGGGGGAGAGAGATTCAGGGAGGGGGAGAGAGATTCAGGGAGAGAGAGAGAGATTCAGGGAGGGGGAGAGAGATTCAGGGAGGGGGAGAGAGAGATTCAGGGAGAGGGAGAGAGATTCAGGGAGAGAGATGTTCAGGGAGGGAGAGAGAGATTCGGGGAGGGAGAGAGAGATTTAGAGGAGGGAGAGAGAGAGATTCAGGGAGGGAGAGAGAGATTCAGGGAGGGGGAGAGAGATTCAGGGAGGGGGAGAGAGATTCAGGGAGGGGGAGAGAGATTCAGGGAGAGAGAGAGAGATTCAAGGAGGGGGAGAGAGATTCAGGGAGGGGGAGAGAGATTCAGGGAGAGGGAGAGAGATTCAGGGAGAGGGAGAGAGATTCAGGGAGAGAGAGAGAGAGATTCAGGGAGAGGGAGAGAGAGAGAGATTCAGGGAGGGGGAGAGAGATTCAGGGAGGGGGAGAGAGATTCAGGGAGAGAGAGAGAGATTCAGGGAGGGGGAGAGAGATTCAGGGAGGGGGAGAGAGATTCAGGGAGAGGGAGAGAGATTCAGGGAGAGAGAGAGAGAGATTCAGGGAGAGGGAGAGAGAGAGAGATTCAGGGAGGGAGAGAGAGATTCAGGGAGGGAGAGAGAGATTCAGGGAGGGAGAGAGATTCAGGGAGGGAGAGAGAGAGAGAGATTCAGGGAGAGAGAGAGAGAGATTCAGGGAGAGAGAGAGAGAGATTCAGGGAGAGAGAGAGAGAGATTCAGGGAGAGAGAGAGATAGAGAGAGAGAGATTTAGAGGGGGGAGAGAGAGATTTAGAGGGGGGAGAGAGAGATTCGGGGTGGGAGGGAGAAGAGATTCAGGGAGAGAGAGAGATTCAGGGAGGGAGAGAGAGATTCAGGGAGGGAGAGAGAGAGATTCAGGGAGGGAGAGAGAGAGAGATTTAGAGGGGGGAGAGAGAGATTCGGGGTGGGAGGGAGAAGAGATTCAGGGAGAGAGAGCGGTTCAGGGAGGGAGAGAGAGCGGTTCAGGGAGAGAGAGAGAGAGATTCAGGGAGAGAGAGAGATTCAGGGAGGGAGAGAGAGAGATTCAGGGAGGGACAGAGAGAGATTCAGGGAGGGAGAGAGAGAGATTCAGGGAGGGACAGAGAGAGATTCAGGGAGGGACAGAGAGATTCAGGGAGGGAAAGAGAGAGAGATTCAGGGAGGGACAGAGAGAGATTCAGCGAGGGACAGAGAGATTCAGCGAGGGACAGGTTCAGGGAGGGAGAGAGGTTCGGGGAGGGAGAGAGAGATTCAGGGAGGGCGAGAGAGATTCAGGGAGGGAGAGAGAGAGATTCAGGGAGGGGGAGAGAGATTCAGGGAGGGGGAGAGAGATTCAGGGAGAGAGAGATTCAGGGAGGGGGAGAGAGATTCAGGGAGGGGGAGAGAGATTCAAGGAGGGGGAGAGAGATTCAGGGAGAGGGAGAGAGAGATTCAGGGAGAGAGAGAGAGAGATTCAGGGAGGTAGAGGGAGAGATTCAGAGAGGGAGAGAGAGATTCAGGGAGGGAGAGAGAGAGAGAGAGATTCAGGGAGAGAGAGAGATTTAGAGGGGAGAGAGAGAGAGATTCAGGGAGGGACAGAGAGAGATTCAGGGAGGGACAGAGAGATTCAGGGAGGGACAGAGAGAGAGATTCAGGGAGGGACAGAGAGAGATTCAGCGAGGGACAGAGAGATTCAGGGAGGGAGAGGTTCAGGGAGGGAGAGAGAGATTTGGGGAGGGAGAGAGAGATTCAGGGAGGGAGAGAGAGAGATCCGGGGAGGGAGAGATTCAGCGAGGGACAGAGAGATTCAGGGAGGGAGAGGTTCAGGGAGGGAGAGAGGTTCGGGGAGGGAGAGAGAGATTCAGGGAGGGAGAGAGAGAGATTCCGGGAGGGAGAGAGAGAGATTCATGGAGGGGGAGAGAGATTCAGGGAGGGGGAGAGAGATTCCGGGAGAGAGAGCGATTCAGGGAGGGGGAGAGAGATTCAGGGAGGGGGAGAGAGATTCAGGGAGAGGGAGAGAGAGATTCAGGGAGAGAGAGAGAGAGATTCAGGGAGAGGGAGAGAGAGAGATTCAGAGAGGGAGAGAGAGATTCAGGGAGGGAGAGAGAGAGAGAGAGAGAGAGATTCAGGGAGAGAGAGATTTAGAGGGGGGAGAGAGAGAGATTCAGGGAGGGGCAGAGAGAGATTCAGGGAGGGACAGAGAGATTCAGGGAGGGACAGAGAGAGAGATTCAGAGAGGGACAGAGAGAGATTCAGCGAGGGACAGAGAGATTCAGGGAGGGAGAGGTTCAGGGAGGGAGAGAGAGATTCGGGGAGGGAGAGAGAGATTCAGGGAGGGAGAGAGAGATATTCAGGGAGGGGGAGAGAGATTCAGGGAGGGGGAGAGAGATTCAGGGAGAGAGAGAGATTCAGGGAGGGGGAGAGAGATTCAGGGAGGGGGAGAGAGAGATTCAGGGAGAGGGAGAGAGAGATTCAGGGAGAGAGAGAGAGATTCAGGGAGGGGGAGAGAGAGAGATTCAGGGAGGGAGAGAGAGATTCAGAGAGGGAGAGAGAGATTCAGGGAGGGAGAGAGAGAGAGAGAGATTCAGGGAGGGAGAGAGAGAGAGAGAGAGAGAGATTCAGGGAGAGAGAGAGATTTAGAGGGGGGAGAGAGAGAGAGATTTAGAGGGGGGAGAGAGAGATTTAGAGGGGGGAGAGAGAGATTCGGGGTGGGAGGGAGAAGAGATTCAGGGAGAGAGAGAGATTCAGGGAGGGAGAGAGAGAGATTCAGGGAGGGAGAGAGAGAGATTCAGGGAGGGAGAGAGAGAGATTCAGGGAGGGAGAGAGAGATTCAGGGAGGGAGAGAGAGATTCAGGGAGGGAGAGAGAGATTCAGGGAGGGAGAGAGATTCAGTGAGGGGGAGAGAGAGATTCAGGGAGGGAGAGGGAGGGAGAGAGAGATTCAGGGAGGGGGAGAGAGAGATTCAGGGAGGGAGAGAGAGAGATTCAGGGAGGGAGAGAGAGAGATTCAGGGAGGGAGAGAGAGAGATTCAGAGAGGGAGAGAGAGAGATTCAGGGAGGGAGAGAGAGAGATTCAGGGAGGGAGAGAGAGAGGTTCAGGGAGGGAGAGAGAGAGGTTCAGGGAGGGAGAGAGAGAGGTTCAGGGAGGGAGAGAGAGAGATTCAGGGAGGGAGAGAGAGAGAGAGATTCAGGGAGAGGGAGAGAGAGATTTAGGGAGGGGGAGAGAGAGATTTAGGGAGGGGGAGAGAGAGATTCAGGGAGAGAGAGAGATTCAGGGAGAGAGAGAGAGAGATTCGGGGTGGGAGGGAGAAGAGATTCGGGGTGGGAGGGAGAAGAGATTCAGGGAGAGAGAGCGGTTCAGGCAGGGAGAGACAGCGGTTCAGGGAGGGAGAGAGAGCGGTTCAGGGAGAGGGAGAGAGAGATTCAGAGAGAGAGAGATTCAGGGAGGGAGAGAGAGATTCAGGGAAGGACAGAGAGAGATTCAGGGAGGGACAGAGAGATTCAGGGAGGGACAGAGAGATTTAGGGAGGGACAGAGAGAGAGATTCAGGGAGGGACAGAGAGAGATTCAGGGAGGGACAGAGAGATTCAGGGAGGGAGAGATTCAGGGAGGGAGAGGTTCAGGGAGGGAGGGAGAGAGAGATTCGGGGAGGGAGAGAGAGATTCAGGGAGAGAGAGAGAGATTCAGGGAGAGAGAGAGAGATTCAGGGAGAGGGAGAGAGAGAGATTCAGGGAGGGAGAGAGAGAGATTCAGAGAGGGAGAGAGAGATTCAGGGAGGGAGAGAGAGAGATTCAGAGAGGGAGAGAGAGATTCAGAGAGGGAGAGAGAGATTCAGAGAGGGAGAGAGAGATTCAGAGAGGGAGAGAGAGATTCAGGGAGGGAGAGAGAGAGAGAGAGATTCAGGGAGAGAGAGAGAGAGATTCAGGGAGAGAGAGAGAGAAAGAGATTTAGAGGGGGGAGAGAGAGAGAGATTTAGAGGGGGGAGAGAGAGATTCGGGGTGGGAGGGAGAAGAGATTCAGGGAGAGAGAGAGATTCGGGGGGGGAGAGAGAGATTCAGGGAGGGAGAGAGAGATTCAGGGAGGGAGAGAGAGAGAGATTCAGGGAGGGAGAGATTCAGGGAGGGAGAGAGATTCGGGGGGGGAGAGAGAGATTCAGGGAGGGAGAGAGAGATTCAGGGAGGGAGAGAGAGAGATTCAGGGAGGGAGAGAGAGAGACCCAGGGAGGGAGAGAAAGAGATTCAGGGAGAGAGAGAGAGAGGTTCAGGGAGAGAGAGAGATTTAGAGGGGGGAGAGAGAGAGAGATTTAGAGGGGGGAGAGAGAGATTCGGGGTGGGAGGGAGAAGAGATTCAGGGAGAGAGAGCGGTTCAGGGAGGGAGAGAGAGCGGTTCAGGGAGGGAGAGAGAGCGGTTCAGGGAGGTAGAGAGAGCGGTTCAGGGAGGGAGAGAGAGCGATTCAGAGAGGGGGAGAGAGATTCAGGGAGGGACAGAGATTCAGGGAGGGACAGAGAGAGATTCAGGGAGGGACAGAGAGAGAGATTCAGGGAGGGACAGAGAGAGAGATTCAGGGAGGGACAGAGAGAGAGATTCAGGGAGGGAGAGATTCAGGGAGGGAGAGAGATTCGGGGGGGGAGAGAGAGATTCAGGGAGGGAGAGAGAGATTCAGGGAGGGAGAGAGAGAGATTCAGGGAGGGAGAGAGAGAGACCCAGGGAGGGAGAGAAAGAGATTCAGGGAGAGAGAGAGAGAGGTTCAGGGAGAGAGAGAGATTTAGGGAGGGAGAGAGAGAGGTTCAGGGAGGGAGAGAGAGATTCAGGGAGGGAGAGAGAGAGATTCAGGGAGGGGGAGAGAGATTCAGGGAGGGGGAGAGAGATTCAGGGAGGGGGAGAGAGATTCAGGGAGAGAGAGAGATTCAGGGAGGGGGAGAGAGATTCAGGGAGGGGGAGAGAGATTCAGGGAGAGGGAGAGAGAGAGATTCAGGGAGAGGGAGAGAGAGAGATTCAGGGAGAGGGAGAGAGAGAGATTCAGGGAGGGAGAGAGAGATTCGGAGAGGGAGAGAGAGAGAGAGATTTAGAGGGGGGAGAGAGAGATTCGGGGTGAGAGGGAGAAGAGATTCAGGGAGAGAAAGAGGAAGAGACCGGGTGGGGGTTGTAGTATATTAGGGCAGGACGAGACGGGGTTCAGGGTTGTAGTATATTAGGGGAGGAAGAGACTGGGTGGGGGGTTGTAGTATATTAGGGGAGGAAGAGACGGGGTGGGGGGTTGTAGTATATTAGGGGAGGAAGAGACGGGGTTCAGGGTTGTAGTATATTAGGGGAGGAAGAGACTGGGTGGGGGGTTGTAGTATATTAGGGGAGGAAGAGACGGGGTTCAGGGTTGTAGTATATTAGGGGAGGAAGAGACTGGGTGGGGGGTTGTAGTATATTAGGGGAGGAAGAGACGGGGTGGGGGGTTGTAGTATATTAGGGGAGGGGAGGAAGAGACGGGGTGGGGGTTGTAGTATATTAGGGGAGGGGAGGAAGAGACGGGGTGGGGGTTGTAGTATATTAGGGGAGGAAGAGACGGGGTGGGGGGTTGTAGTAGATTAGGGCAGGAAGAGACTGGGTGGGGGTTGTAGTAAATTAGGGGAGGAAGAGACGGGGTTCAGGGTTGTAGTATATTAGGGGAGGAAGAGACTGGGTGGGGGGTTGTAGTGTATTAGGGGAGGGGAGGAAGAGACGGGGTGGGGGTTGTAGTATATTAGGGCAGGAAGAGACTGGGTCGGGGGTTGTAGTATATTAGGGGAGGAAGAGACGGGGTGGGGGTTGTAGTATATTAGGGGAGGAAGAGACGGGGTGGGGGTTGTAGTATATTAGGGCAGGAAGAGACTGGGTCGGGGGTTGTAGTGTTTTAGGGCCTCTGCTGTCTGACCTGTCCTTTAAATGTCCCATCAATTCCCTGAGCAGGTCTGACATTTACCTGATTCCCCATGATGTGCCTTCTGCATGTTTTTCCAGAGGCTGTATGGTCAGCAGTGGGAGATGATTGAATTCTGAATTGATTCACGGCATTGACGAGACAAGTCTAATTAAGCTACCAGGAATGGTTGGCTTTAAAAACGTGGGTGGAACTGAACTTTTCACAACAACAAAAACAGAATAATCATTATATTTATCTCACCGCAGGTCTCTCTCTCTCTCTGTTCTGAGGACAGAAAACATGCCAGATTCACATCTGGTCAATACATACATCATATTGTCCATAGGAGGACGACACGTCCAAATGTAATCTGAGGGAAATATGTCTCTCTAATATGGTCATACATTGGGCAGGAGGTTAGGAAGTGCAGCTCAGTTTCCACCTCATTTTGTGGGCAGTGAGCACATAGCCTGTCTTCTCTTGAGAGCCATGTCTGCCTACGGCGGCCTTTCTCAATAGCAAGGCTATGCTCACTGAGTCTGTACATAGTCAAAGCTTTCCTTAAGTTTGTGGTCAGTCACAGTGGTCAGGTATTCTGCCGCTGTGTACTCTCTGTTTAGGGCCAAATAGCATTCTAGTTTGGTCAGAGTTCTGTTAATTATTTAAAATTTATTTTTGTTTTCTCATGATTTTGTTGGGTCTAACTGAGCTGCTGTCCTGTGGCTCTGTGGGTGTGTTTGTGTTTGTGAACAGAGCCCCAGGACCAGCTTGCTTAGGGGACTATTCTCCAGGTTCGTCTCTCTGTAGGTGATGGCTTTGTTATGGAAGGTTTGTGAATCACTTCCTTTTAGGTGGCTGTATAATTTAATTGCTATTTTCTGGATTTTGATCATTAGCAGGAATTGTCCTTATTCTGCTCTGCATGCATTATTTGGTGTTTTACGTTGTGCACGGAGGACATTTTAGCAGAATTCTGTATGCAGAGTGTCTCTCGCTCTGTCCGTCTCTCGCTCTCTCTCGCTCTCGTTCTCTCTCTCGCTCTCGTTCTCTCTCGTTCTCTCTCGCTCTCGTTCGCTCTCTCTCGCTCTCTCTCTCTCTCTCTCTCTCTCTCTCTCTCTGTCTCTCGCTCTCGCTCTCGCTCTCGCTCTCGTTCTCTCTCTCGTTCTCTCTCTCTCTCTCTCTCTCGCTCTCGCTCTCGCTCTCGCTCTCGCTCTCGCTCTCGCTCTCGCTCTCGTTCTCGTTCTCGTTCTCGTTCTCTCTCTCTCTCTCTCTCTCTCTCTCTCTCTCTCTGTCTCTCGCTCTCGCTCTCGCTCTCGTTCTCGTTCTCGTTCTCTCTCTCGCTCTCTCTCTCTCTCTCTCTCTCTCTCTCTCTCTCTCTCTCTCATTCTCTCTCTCTCTCTCTTTGTCGGTGAGAAAAGGGAGGGAGAAGACATAGTATGGAGCAGCTCAACTCCATGATTTAGACTCCAATCAGGGCCAGGGGAAAGGAGGTGCAGGGAGAGGCCTATTGTTTTATGAACCGAAGCTCAGAGACTCTCTGCCTGCCCACTGACAGAGGCAGCCAGCCCAGACTCCCCGGATGCTCCCCAAATCACACCCTATTCTCTATATAGTGCACTCCTTTTGATCAGAGCCTCTAAGGATCAGGTCTAAAGTAGTGTACTAAAATAGGGATTTAGGGTGCCATTTGGAATGCACAACGTCTCCCGAGTCCTCCGGAGTTAATTTATGACCGGGAGGCCACAACAGAGGAGCAGGAGAGAGGCACAACAGAGGAGAACACCTGTAGTAAAAAAGTTAAAACGTTGTTAAAATATATTTATGAAGCACTTCTGCAGCCCAGGTCGGGGAGTGTGTTCCGCTCACTGGTAAACCGTGATCTACAGCGAGCGGTCTGTTGAGAGAAACGCTCCCATCAGAGAGAACAGAAACTGGCTGCTATCTCCTCCACTCCCACAACAGAGCTGCTATCGACCTCCACTCCCACAACAGAGCTGCTATCTCCTCCACTCCCACACAACAGAGCTGCTATCGACCTCCACTCCCACAACAGAGCTGCTATCTCCTCCACTCCCACACAACAGAGCTGCTATCGACCTCCACTCCCACAACAGAGCTGCTATCGACCTCCACTCCCACAACAGAGCTGCTATCGACCTCCACTCCCACAACAGAGCTGCTATCGACCTCCACTCCCACAACGGAGCTGCTATCGACCTCCACTCCCACAACAGAGCTGCTATCGCCCGCCACTCCCACAACGGAGCTGCTATCGCCTCCACTCCCACAACGGAGCTGCTATCGCCTCCACTCCCACAACGGAGCTGCTATCGCCTCCACTCCCACAACGGAGCTGCTATCGCCTCCACTCCCACAACGGAGCTGCTATCGCCTCCACTCCCACAACGGAGCTGCTATCTCCTCCACTCCCACAACAGAGCTGCTATCTCCTCCACTCCCACAACAGAGCTGCTATCACCTCCACTCCCACAACGGAGCTGCTATCGCCTCCACTCCCACAACGGAGCTGCTATCGCCTCCACTCCCACAACGGAGCTGCTATCGCCTCCACTCCCACAACGGAGCTGCTATCGCCTCCACTCCCACAACGGAGCTGCTATCGCCTCCACTCCCACAACGGAGCTGCTATCTCCTCCACTCCCACAACAGAGCTGCTATCTCCTCCACTCCCACAACAGAGCTGCTATCACCTCCACTCCCACAACGGAGCTGCTATCGCCTCCACTCCCACAACGGAGCTGCTATCTCCTCCACTCCCACAACGGAGCTGCTATCGACCTCCACTCCCACACAACAGAGCTGCTATCACCTCCACTCCCACAACAGAGCTGCTATCACCTCCACTCCCACAACGGAGCTGCTATTGACCTCCACTCCCACAACGGAGCTGCTATCGCCTCCACTCCCACAACGGAGCTGCTATCTCCTCCACTCCCACAACAGAGCTGCTATCTCCTCCACTCCCACAACGGAGCTGCTATCTCCTCCACTCCCACAACGGAGCTGCTATCTCCTCCACTCCCACAACGGAGCTGCTATCTCCTCCACTCCCACAACGGAGCTGCTATCTCCTCCACTCCCACAACGGAGCTGCTATCGACCTCCACTCCCACACAACAGAGCTGCTATCACCTCCACTCCCACAACAGAGCTGCTATCGCCTCCACTCCCACAACAGAGCTGCTATCGACCTCCACTCCCACAACAGAGCTGCTATCTCCTCCACTCCCACAACGGAGCTGCTATCTCCTCCACTCCCACAACGGAGCTGCTATCTCCCTCCACTCCCACAATGGAGCTGCTATCGCCTCCACTCCCACAACGGAGCTGCTATTGCCACCACTCCCACAACGGAGATCCTATCGACCTCCACTCCCACAACGGAGCTGCTATCGCCTCCACTCCCACAACGGAGCTGCTATCGCCTCCACTCCCACAACGGAGCTGCTATCGCCTCCACTCCCACAACGGAGCTGCTATCGCCTCCACTTCCACAACGGAGCTGCTATCGCCTCCACTCCCACAACAGAGATCCTATCTCCTCCACTCCCACAACGGAGCTGTTATCGCCTCCACTCCCACAACGGGTTTCAGTAGTTAACTGTTAACAGGAAAGGGTTTCAGATTAGTTAACGGCTAACAGGACAGGGTTTCAGTAGTTAACTGCTAACAGGACAGGGTTTCAGTAGTTAACTGCTAACAGGACAGGGTTTCAGTAGTAGTTAACTGCTAACAGGACAGGGTTTCAGTAGTTAACTGCTAACAGGATAGGGTTTCAGTAGTAGTTAACTGCTAACAGGACAGGGTTTCAGTAGTTAACGGCTAACAGGACAGGGTTTCAGTAGTAGTTAGCTGCTAACAGGACAGGGTTTAAGTAGTTAACTGCTAACAGGACAGGGTTTAAGTAGTTAACTGTTAACAGGACAGGGTTTCAGTAGTAGTTAGCTGCTAACAGGACAGGGGGTTTCAGTAGTTAACTGCTAACAGGACAGGGTTTCAGTAGTAGTTAGCTGCTAACAGGACAGGGTTTCAGTAGTAGTTAGCTGCTAACAGGACAGGGTTTCAGTAGTAGTTAACTGCTAACAGGACAGGGTTTCAGTAGTTAACTGCTAACAGGACAGGGTTTCAGTAGTAGTTAACTGCTAACAGGACAGGGTTTCAGTAGTTAACTGCTAACAGGACAGGGGGTTTCAGTAGTTAACTGCTAACAGGACAGGGGGTTTCAGTAGTTAACTGCTAACAGGACAGGGTTTCAGTAGTAGGTAACTGCTAACAGGACAGGGTTTCAGTAGTAGGTAACTGCTAACAGGACAGGGTTTCAGTAGTAGTTAGCTGCTAACAGGACAGGGGGTTTCAGTAGTTAACTGCTAACATGACAGGGTTTCAGTAGTTAACTGCTAACAGGACAGGGTTTCAGTAGTAGTTAACTGCTAACATGACAGGGTTTCAGTAGTAGTTAACTGCTAACAGGACAGGGTTTCAGTAGTTAACTGCTAACAGGACAGGGTTTCAGTAGTAGTTAACTGCTAACAGGACAGGGTTTCAGTAGTAGTTAACTGCTAACATGACAGGGTTTCAGTAGTTAACTGCTAACATGACAGGGTTTCAGTAGTTAACTGCTAACAGGACTGGGTTTCAGTAGTAGTTAGCTGCTAACAGGACAGGGTTTCAGTAGTTAACTGTTAACAGGACAGGGTTTCAGTAGTAGTTAACTGCTAACAGGACAGGGTTTCAGTAGTTAACTGCTAACAGGACAGGGTTTCAGTAGTAGTTTTTGTTTGTCATGCGGAATACACACACAGGGTTGTATGTATGATCTCTTAGCCTGCATCCCTAATGGCCCACTATTCACTATATAGTACACTAGTGGACCAGAGACCGGTCTATAGTTGAGCACTGGGTAGGGCATAGGGTTCCATTTGGGACGATCTCTTGGTGTTTCTGTAGCTTGGAGAGAGAACATGGACATATTCAACGTTGGCATTTAACCTCTACAGGATCGGTAGATCAACCGCGGGACGGTTGGAGCTAACGTAGGCTAATGCTAATTAGCATGAGGTTGTAAGTAACACAAACATTTCCCAGGACATAGACATATCTGATATGGGCAGAAAGCTTCAATTAGTGTTAATCTAACTGCGCTGTTCATTTCACATGAGCTATTACAGTGAAAGAAACCATGTTATTATTTGAGGACATAGAGCACAGTTATGAACTTAAAAAGTTATTCATATACCAATTAGGCACATTGGGCCAGTCTTGATACAAAAGTTTGAACAGAAATGCAATGGTTCATTGTATCAGTCCAAAACTTTGCACATACACTGCTGCCATCTAGTGGCCAAAATCTAAATTGCTCCTTGGAGCTGGAATAATACATTATGGCCTTTCTCTTGCATTTCAAAGATGATTAAAAAGATATTTAAAAAAAAAACTCATGTTTTTTTCATTGTATTATATTATATATTTTAAATTTTTTATATTTTTGTTATATTCTCCTACATTAGATTCACATTTCCACAAACTTCAACTTGTTTCCTCTCGAATGGGCAGTTAGATTTGGGTATGTCATTTCAGGTGAACATTGAAACAAAGGATCCCATCCTTAAGTCAACACATTACGGAGATTATGTCATGCTCAATATTTGTTGAGGAAAAAACATGTTTTGTATGAATTGTTTTTTTGGGGTGTTTGTAAGTGTGGGTTTAATTTGAGTAGTTTTTTGTAGATGTGTGGGTTTGTCTGTGTCTGTTTGTCCTTTTCTGTGTGTTCTTTGAAACTCCTGTATTAATGTGTTCTCTCCTCTCCTCTCCTCTCCTCTCCTCTCCTCTCCTCTCCTCTCCTCTCCTCTCCTCTCCTCTCCTCTCCTCTCCTCTCCTCTCCTCTCCTCTCCCCTCCCCTCCCCTCCCCTCCCCTCCCCCAGGGCAGTGTGTGTAGCAGTCATCAGATTTCCCCTCAGGAGTTCCTGGGGGAGTTAAAGTCAGGGGTGACTGACGAACGCCTCATGGCCTGTCTGGACTCTCTCCGTGTCTCCCTCACCAGCAACCCTGTCAGGTAGGTTACTCACACTCACACTGTCATCGTCTGGACTGGCCTGATCTCAGTACTTCCTTGGCCTGGACAGGCCTGATCTCAGTACTTCCTTGGTCTGGACCGGCCTGATCTCAGTACTTCCTTGGTCTGGACCGGCCTGATCTCAGTACTTCCTTGGTCTGGACCGGCCTGATCTCAGTACTTCCTGGACCTGGACAGGCCTGATCTCAGTACTTCCTTGGTCTGGACCGGCCTGATCTCAGTACTTCCTTGGTCTGGACCGGCCTGATCTCAGTACTTCCTGGACCTGGACCGGCCTGATCTCAGTACTTCCTGGACCTGGACCGGCCTGATCTCAGTACTTCCTGGGTCTGGACCGGCCTGTGTCCTCCAACCACAGCTTGTTTTTTTAACTACTGTAGCCCTCCTAAAAAAGGCTTGGTCTTCTCCTAGCTAATAGCACACTTTCTTTCCTCTTACAATGCCCCCCCCCCCTCTAGAGGCCTGTCCTTGGTTGACCATATGTCTCTGTACATCGGGCTCCCGAGTGGCGCAGCGGTGAGAGGCACTACATCTCAGTGCTAGAGGCATCACTACAGACCCTGGTTCGATCCCGGGCTGTATCACAACCGGCCCGTGATCGGAGGGACCCACAGGTCGGCTCACAATTCGGCCCGGCGTCGTCCGGTTTTAGGGGAGGGTTTGGCCCGGGGTAGGCCGTCTAGTTAAGTAAAAAAAATAAAACTACCCCCCTTCTCCGCCAGCCTTCCTTCCCTCCCTCCCCCATGTTGTCGGGGTTCCGAGCAGAGCAACACTCCATGCTGGGACTCATTAATATGTATTGCATCTCCAGCAGCACTTCCCCAGCTCTCCTCCTCCCTCCCTCCCTTCCTCCCTCTCTTCCTCCTCCCTCCCTCCCTCCCCTACGTCTTTTTTTAATTGTTTGATGCCTATCGTGACGAGCTCCCCGCTGCTCCTGTATCACAAACATGACACACCTCTCACCAGGAGGGCCTCCGCCGCAGCCCGCCCAGCAACCGTAAATACGTTTCTGAATAATTAAATAAGATGTTGTATTTTCTTCCCCCACGTTTATTGCCGTTGGTTTCAGGTTCCTGGTACCTTTTTAATGCCGCGCACACAGAGGAGGAGAGCTGCAGGCAGTGGGGAGGGGGGACTAGAGCACACAGAGGAGGAGAGCTGCAGGCCGTGGGGAGGGGGACTAGAGCACACAGAGGAGGAGAGCTGCAGGCCGTGGGAGGGGGACTAGAGCACACAGAGGAGGAGAGCTGCAGGCCGTGGGAGGGGGACTAGAGCACACAGAGGAGGAGAGCTGCAGGCCGTGGGAGGGGGACTAGAGCACACAGAGGAGGAGAGCTGCAGGCAGTGGGAGGGGGACTAGAGCACACAGAGGAGGAGAGCTGCAGGCCGTGGGAGGGGGACTAGAGCACACAGAGGAGGAGAGCTGCAGGCAGTGGGGAGGGGGACTAGAGCACACAGAGGAGGAGAGCTGCAGGCTGTGGGAGGGGGACTAGAGCACACAGAGGAGGAGAGCTGCAGGCCGTGGGAGGGGGACTAGAGCACACAGAGGAGGAGAGCTGCAGGCCGTGGGAGGGGGACTAGAGCACACAGAGGAGGAGAGCTGCAGGCAGTGGGGAGGGGGACTAGAGCACACAGAGGAGAAGAGCTGCAGGCAGTGGGGAGGGGGACTAGAGCACACAGAGGAGGAGAGCTGCAGGCCGTGGGAGGGGGACTAGAGCACACAGAGGAGGAGAGCTGCAGGCCGTGGGAGGGGGACTAGAGCACACAGAGGAGGAGAGCTGCAGGCAGTGGGAGGGGGACTAGAGCACACAGAGGAGGAGAGCTGCAGGTCGTGGGAGGGGGACCAGAGCACACAGAGGAGGAGAGCTGCAGGTCGTGGGAGGGGGACTAGAGCACACAGAGGAGGAGAGCTGCAGGCAGTGAAGGGGGACTAGAGGACACAGAGGAGGAGAGCTGCAGGCAGTGGGAGGGGGACTAGAGCTCACAGAGGAGGAGAGCTGCAGGCCGTGGGAGGGGGACTAGAGCACACAGAGGAGGAGAGCCTCTAACCTGTTACCGCGCGGTAGAGTTCTGACCTGTTACCACACTGTAGGGTTCTAACCTGTTACCACGCTGTAGGGTTCTGACCTGTTACCACGCGGTAGGGTTCTAACCTGTTACCACACTGTAGGGTTCTAACCTGTTACCACACTGTAGGGTTCTGACCTATTACCACGCGGTAGGGTTCTAACCTGTTACCACACTGTAGGGTTCTAACCTGTTACCACACTGTAGGGTTCTGACCTGTTACCACACTGTAGGGTTCTAACCTGTTACCACACTGTAGGGTTCTAACCTGTTACCACGCTGTAGGGTTCTGACCTGTTACCACACTGTAGGGTTCTGACCTGTTACCACACTGTAGGGTTCTGACCTGTTACCACACTGTAGGGTTCTAACCTGTTACCAGACTGTAGGGTTCTAACCTGTTACCACACTGTAGGGTTCTGACCTGTTACCACACTGTAGGGTTCTGACCTGTTACCACACTGTAGGGTTCTGACCTGTTACCAGACTGTAGGGTTCTGACCTGTTACCACACTGTAGGGTTCTGACCTGTTACCGCGCGGTAGAGTTCTGACCTGTTACCGCGCGGTAGGGTTCTAACCTGTTACCACACTGTAGGGTTCTAACCTGTTACCACACTGTAGGGTTCTAACCTGTTACCACACTGTAGGGTTCTAACCTGTTACCGCGCGGTAGAGTTCTGACCTGTTACCACACTGTAGGGTTCTGACCTGTTATCGCACTGTAGGGTTCTAACCTGTTACCACACTGTAGGGTTCTGACCTGTTACCACGCGGTAGGGTTCTAACCTGTTACCACACTGTAGGGTTCTAACCTGTTACCACGCTGTAGGGTTCTGACCTGTTACCACACTGTAGGGTTCTGACCTGTTACCACACTGTAGGGTTCTGACCTGTTACCACACTGTAGGGTTCTAACCTGTTACCAGACTGTAGGGTTCTGACCTGTTACCGCGCGGTAGGGTTCTGACCTTTTACCACACTGTAGGGTTCTGACCTGTTACCACACTGTAGGGTTCTGACCTGTTACCACACTGTAGGGTTCTGACCTGTTACCAGACTGTAGGGTTCTGACCTGTTACCACACTGTAGGGTTCTGACCTGTTACCACACTGTAGGGTTCTGACCTGTTACCAGACTGTAGGGTTCTGACCTGTTACCGCGCGGTAGGGTTCTGACCTTTTACCACACTGTAGGGTTCTAACCTGTTACCAGACTGTAGGGTTCTGACCTGTTACCAGACTGTAGGGTTCTGACCTGTTACCACACTGTAGGGTTCTGACCTGTTACCACACTGTAGGGTTCTGACCTTTTACCACACTGTAGGGTTCTGACCTGTTACCACACTGTAGGGTTCTGACCTGTTACCACACTGTAGGGTTCTGACCTTTTACCACACTGTAGGCACGATTTTTAGGTCTCCTTCTGATCTAGACTATGAGGCTCACAATGCTTCTTTAGTAGAAATCTAAAGTCTGTTTCTTTACTAATCTAAAAAACAGTTACATTTTTCTATTCAAAAGTGGACGTACTGTAGCTGAGTGACCGTAGGAAAATCTACTAATTTAAAAAGTTTTAGAGAGAGAGAGAGAGTTTGATTGCAATACACATCGTTGTGCTCCTGAGGTTTTCCTGTGCTGCTCTACCAAGGTGTCTCTTCAGTCTAGAATTGAGTTTTCGTGCTCATAAACCTATTACCCCCCCCCAGTTAAATTTGATTCCAACACATGTCGTTCACTACGTTTTCAATTTATTAAAGACTGTTGTCTATTATGGACCTTAAACATCAACTTCTAGAAAAGGCGAGAGATAGAGGGGGGGGGGGGGGGAGGAGGGGGCGAGAGAGACGGTAGGAGGATTGTAAAACAGTTTTCGCCGTGTCTGTAGTCTTCATTGGCGAAATTTGTAAAATGTCATGAATTCCATTAGTTAATGGATGGAAAGGCGGGAGAGGACTCTGTCGCTGTCTGCCGATGCGGACAGGACAATCATCCAACACCGTGTCCCTTCCAGTCCCCCCCTCCGCGTCCCAAACGGCATCCTATCCCCTATATAGAGCACTACTTTAGACCAGAGCCCTATAGAACCCTATTCACTATATACAGTGCACTACTTTAGACCAGAGCCCTATAGAACCCTATTCCCTATGTAGTGCACTACTTTAGACCAGAGCCCTAAAGAACCCTATTCCCTATATAGTGCACTACTTTAGACCAGAGCCCTATGGAACCCTATTCCCTATATAGTGCACTACTTTAGACCAGAGCCCTATGGAACCCTATTCCCTATATAGCGCATAGGCTGCCATTTGGGACTCCTAGTCTTCCTATACTGCGTCACTCACTGATTATTATTCAGACACAGATCTGTGTTTTTTTTTATACCTCTTTAGCCTAAAGGACACTTGATGAAAAGTAATCCAATTATTTAAACTTTATTTCTATTCATCCGTGGCGTCGCACGGAACGGGACGGACAAGATTCCAGTGTTCCTCTTCTTTAAAGTGAAGATCTCTTTATTAGTCAATTACACATACAAGGTCCAATCTGAAATTCGACTTCCTCTTTCAACCCAACCGGCCTCTTATGATTGGTTTGGTTGTTAGAATATTGCTCTACTATTCGCTGGTTATGCTAATAACATGAGATGTTATTTTGTTATTTTCACATTTGTCTACAGTAAGATTTGTCCTTGCTGTTTGCTCAGGCTGTACTGAAACAAACACCCTTTCTGCTATGGCAGATCCTTCCCTTTAAAAGATTTTAGATATCCCTTTAAAATATATAGATATCCCTTTAAAATATATAGATATCCCTTTAAAATATATTAGATATCCCTTTAAAAGATATAGATATCCCTTTAAAATATATAGATATCCCTTTAAAAGATATCCCTTTAAAAGATATTAGATATCCCTTTAAAAGATATCCCTTTAAAATATATAGATATCCCTTTAAAATATATTAGATATCCCTTTAAAAGATATCCCTTTAAAATATATAGATATCCCTTTAAAATATATCCCTTTAAAATATATAGATATCCCTTTAAAAGATATCCCTTTAAAATATATGAGATATCCCTTTAAAAGATATTCCTTTAAAATATATAGATATCCCTTTAATAGATATTCCTTTAAAATATATAGATATCCCTTTAATAGATATAGATATCCCTTTAATAGATATAGATATCCCTTTAATAGATATAGATAACCCTTTAATAGATATAGATATCCCTTTAATAGATATAGATATCCCTTTAAAATATATGAGATATCCCTTTACTAGATATCCCTTTAATAGATATAGATATCCCTTTAAAAGATATAGATATCCCTTTAATAGATATAGATATCCCTTTAAAATATATAGATATCCCTTTAATATATATAGATATCCCTTTAATAGATATAGATATCCCTTTAAAATATATAGATATCCCTTTAATAGATATTCCTTTAAAAGATATAGATATCCCTTTAATAGATATAGATATCCCTTTAATAGATATAGATATCCCTTTAATATATATAGATATCCCTTTAATAGATATAGATATCCCTTTAAAATATATAGATATCCCTTTAATAGATATCCCTTTAAAAGATATAGATATCCCTTTAATAGATATAGATATCCCTTTAAAATATATAGATATCCCTTTAATAGATATAGATATCCCTTTAATAGATATAGATATCCCTTTAAAATATATAGATATCCCTTTAATAGATATAGATATCCCTTTAAAAGATATCAGATATCCCTTTAAAAGATATTCCTTTAAAAGATATCAGATATCCCTTTAAAATATATGAGATATCCCTTTAAAATATATTCCTTTAAAATATATTAGATATCCCTTTAAAAGATATTCCTTTAAAATATATGAGATATCCCTTTAATAGATATTCCTTTAAAAGATATAGATATCCCTTTAATAGATATAGATATCCCTTTAATAGATATAGATATCCCTTTAATAGATATAGATATCCCTTTAAAAGATATAGATATCCCTTTAATAGATATAGATATCCCTTTAAAATATATAGATATCCCTTTAATATATATAGATATCCCTTTAATAGATATAGATATCCCTTTAATAGATATAGATATCCCTTTAATAGATATAGATATCCCTTTAAAATATATAGATATCCCTTTAATAGATATAGATATCCCTTTAATAGATATAGATATCCCTTTAAAATATATGAGATATCCCTTTAAAAGATATAGATATCCCTTTAATAGATATAGATATCCCTTTAAAAGATATAGATATCCCTTTAATAGATATAGATATCCCTTTAATAGATATAGATATCCCTTTAATAGATATAGATATCCCTTTAATAGATATAGATATCCCTTTAAAATATATAGATATCCCTTTAATAGATATCAGATATCCCTTTAAAATATATGAGATATTCCTTTAAAAGATATTCCTTTAAAATATATGAGATATCCCTTTAAAAGATATAGATATCCCTTTAATAGATATTCCTTTAAAAGATATAGATATCCCTTTAATAGATATAGATATCCCTTTAATAGATATAGATATCCATTTAAAAGATATAGATATCCCTTTAAAAGATATAGATATCCCTTTAATAGATATTCCTTTAAAATATATAGATATCCCTTTAATAGATATAGATATCCCTTTAATAGATATAGATATCCCTTTAATAGATATAGATATCCCTTTAATAGATATAGATATCCCTTTAATAGATATAGATATCCCTTTAATAGATATAGATATCCCTTTAATAGATATAGATATCCCTTTAATAGATATAGATATCCCTTTAACAGATATAGATATCCCTTTAAAAGATATAGATATCCCTTTAACAGATATAGATATCCCTTTAAAATATATAGATATCCCTTTAATAGATATAGATATCCCTTTAAAAGATATAGATATCCCTTTAAAAGATATAGATATCCCTTTAAAATATATAGATATCCCTTTAATAAATATAGATATCCCTTTAAAAGATATCAGATATCCCTTTAAAATATATGAGATATCCCTTTAAAAGATATTCCTTTAAAATATATGAGATATCCCTTTAAAAGATATTCCTTTAAAATATATGAGATATCCCTTTAAAAGATATAGATATCCCTTTAATAGATATAGATATCCCTTTAATAGATATAGATATCCCTTTAAAAGATATAGATATCCCTTTAAAATATATAGATATCCCTTTAATAGATATAGATATCCCTTTAAAAGATATCAGATATCCCTTTAAAATATATAGATATCCCTTTAATAGATATAGATATCCCTTTAAAAGATATCAGATATCCCTTTAAAATATATGAGATATCCCTTTAAAAGATATTCCTTTAAAATATATGAGATATCCCTTTAAAAGATATTCCTTTAAAATATATGAGATATCCCTTTAAAATATATTCCTTTAAAATATATTAGATATCCCTTTAAAAGATATTCCTTTAAAATATATGAGATATCCCTTTAAAAGATATAGATATCCCTTTAATAGATATAGATATCCCTTTAATAGATATAGATATCCCTTTAATAGATATAGATATCCCTTTAACAGATATAGATATCCCTTTAAAATATATAGATATCCCTTTAATAGATATAGATATCCCTTTAATAGATATAGATATCCCTTTAATAGATATAGATATCCCTTTAAAATATATGAGATATCCCTTTAATAGATATAGATATCCCTTTAATAGATGTAGATATCCCTTTAAAAGATATAGATATCCCTTTAATAGATATAGATATCCCTTTAAAATATATAGATATCCCTTTAATATATATAGATATCCCTTTAATAGATATAGATATCCCTTTAATAGATATATATATCCCTTTAATAGATATAGATATCCCTTTAAAATATATGAGATATCCCTTTAATAGATA
>NW_028322097.1:2217500-2227500 GCF_057628025.1 Oncorhynchus mykiss
TAACGGTTATATGATCTCTTCAAACAAAACGGGGACAGTCATGGCCGTTCACATTGGGGCTGGGTGGTATGGGCCCTAATATCATATCACCGTATCGGTCGACGTGATTTGAGGTTGTAGAATAACGACGGTTGTGAATGTGTATTATAAGTTAGTGCATGACCCTGTAGTGACATCACATCCTGTTTGTAATGGGGCTTTGTCCATTCTGATTGTTCAATGAAACTTCAATCAAAAGGTGGGCACTTTGAATACAGTGTTTGACCTGACGACAAATGGAAAAAGCCAGGGAGTGGATATTGTGACAGGGTAGGAACCAAAGTGTTGGTCAGTGTTTTGTTTTTTGTTTTTTTCTCCAGTGGACCCTAATTAATCTTACATTTAAATGTTGTCTTACTGTAGCTTTGATGTAGCTAAAATACTCATGTTTTGCTTTATTCTCTCATTTGAGAATATACTGTTGCAACAAACACCGTGCATCAGCCTTATTGGCTAGCTGTCTACATTTGTGCTGACTAAGTACCGTTCGCTAGCCAGCTAACTAGCGATTAACATTAGCGGCAAACGCTCTTTATTTTAGCCACAACTTGCTAAGAAAAGACAAACTAGCAGTGTGGCAGACAGTAAGAAACACAACATATTAGTGTGATAAAATATTATATAATAAAAATATTAGTGTGATTTATGAAACGTGGATTTCTATTAAAAAGCAAAGTGGAAAGCTGCATCGTTGTCGCAGACTGACTGACCGTGCAGACTGACCGTGCAGACTGACCGTGCAGCATTGACCGTGCAGACTGACCGTGCAGACTGACCGTGCAGCATTGACCGTGCAGACTGACCGTGCAGCATTGACTGTGCAGACTGACCGTGCAGACTGACCGTGCAGACTGACCGTGCAGACTGACCCTGCAGACTGACCCTGCAGACTGACCGTGCAGACTGACCGTGCAGACTGACCGTGCAGACTGACCGTGCAGACTGACCGTGCAGACTGACCGTGCAGCATTGACCGTGCAGCATTGACCGTGCAGACTGACTGTGCAGACTGTCGCTGCAGCGTTGACCGTGCAGACTGACAGTGCAGACTGTCGCTGCAGCATTGACCGTGCAGACTGTCGCTGCAGCATTGACTGTGCAGACTGTCCCTGCAGCGTTGATCGTGCAGACTGTCCCTGACAGTGGGTGTTGTTGACTTGTGGTTGCTCAGTAACAGGGCGGGGCTTGATGTGTGTGGAAGGAGAGCGGGAGATGTTCCCTGACAGTGGGTGTTGTTGACTTGTGGTTGCTCAGTGACAGGGCGGGGCTTGATGTGTGTGGAAGGAGAGCGGGAGAGAGAGACGACTCGAGTAGGGAATGGAGTCGACTATAAAACATGTAGGCTCATCGTCAGGGGAAAAACTCTTGGTCAGTTTACATAGTGATGTCATCTCGCCACCATTCCACTCACACACCTCTCTCTCTGTAATGATTTGGTTTTGCTCGTTATAGATGGAAGCAGACTGGCAGATTCTGTGTAGCAAGGCTTCTGACCAGTGGTGTAACATTATGAATTCATTCTTCCTCGTCTTCCTTAGTTTGTTAGATGTTTTGTGTGGCTTGTTAGTCTGTACTGTGTCTCGTAGCCTCGGGCCAGTTCTGTCTTTAATACAAACGTCAAGACGTTTGTGTAAATGGGCCTTCTAGTCTGGAAAACACCAGATTAATACTGGAGTCCTAGAACTACGCTACTGCTTTAGGTATGACTCTTTGACAGTCGGGTCGATTTTTCTCAGAATATTGAATAGGTTCGTCTGGTACTATTGATTTTAGATCTCCATCTCTTTACTTGTTTTACTGCAGTGTAACTTAAAACACAACGTGAAAAGGTTTTCCTATGAAATGCGCTTTTTTTGGCAACACTAAAATGTAGGGGTTGACCCCCCTTTTTAGTCGATTTGGTTTGGTCCATCGGCTGTTGATCGACCGAGAATTCTTCAGGTCGAGCAGTAGCATATGATGGTGTACGAGACCACGGTCTGATTGGCTCCTGTCTGAGCGGACTGATCCATTGTGGAGGTCGTGGGGGATGGCGCAGTCCGGCAGTCTAAGACTCCTGTCTGATTGGCTCCTGTCTGAGCGGACTGATCCATTGTGGAGGCCGTGGGGGATGGCACAGTCCATCAGACTCTAAGACATGTACTACTGAAATTGAATATGATTATATTACATAAGAACAATGGCGCAACACTTATAAAAAAATATATATATATATATTTTATAACAAACACGCTTTCTCCAGCGTTGGATAGTGGTCGCTGTCCGCACTTCTGAAACACGCGAGTTCGCTGTTTGAATCGATGCCTTTTCCTAGCGACCGTGTTGCTATGAGCATATTATCAGACGTTAACCAGCGTATTGGTGAGGCGGCACAATGAGATGAGGAACCGGACTTTCCCCTTATTGTCATAGGAAGAAGTGAACAGTTGAGGAAATCACAACTTTTAATTCGGTCTAATAATCAATAGCCTAACTGTTAAATGTGCCCCGGCTTTAATAAACCAACACGTCTCTCTACAGAAAATAAGACGGATCTTCTGTTGCCTGTTCGGATGTTTCTTTTAACAGCTGAGCACCGAGCCTCACGCAAACCCACATGGCGATTTAAAACCATTTTCACAAATCCGTCGTTTTTTAAAAAAATCTTTTTTTGCGTTGCTGTGATAAAGGTTTTTACATTCGTTTTCCCATTTAGAAAAGTCTCCCTGCTATTGTTCATCATCCAGTTAGTGTTTACGCTGTTCCCACTGGTCAGAAACATTATATTTACCATGATCACAACCCTACTTTCTCCTTGACCTGCTTCTTATTGTTCTTATTATCATTATTTATTATTATTATCATTATTATTATTATTATCATTATTATTATTATTATCATTATTATTATTATTATCATTATTATTATTATTATCATTATTATTATCATTATTATTATCATTATTATTATTATTATTATTATTATCATTATTATTATTATTATCATTATTATTATTATTATTATCATTATTATTATTATTATTATCATTATTATTATTATTATTATTATTATTATCATTATTATTATTATTATCATTATTATTATTATTATTATTATTATTATTATTATCATTATTATTATTATTATTATTATTATTATTATCATTATTATTATTATTATCATTATTATTATTATTATCATTATTATTATTATTATTATTATTATTATCATTATTATTATTATTATCATTATTATTATTATTATCATTATTATTATTATTATTATTATCATTATTATTATTATTATTATTATTATTATTATCATTATTATTATTATTATCATTATTATTATTATTATCATTATTATTATTATTATTATTATCATTATTATTATTATTTATTATTATTATCATTATTATTATTATTATCATTATTATTATTATTATAATTATTATTATTATTATTATTATCATTATTATTATTATTATTATTATTATCATTATTATTATTATTATTATTATTATTTATTATTATTATCATTATTATTATTATTATTATCATTATTATTATTATTATTATTATTATCATTATTAGAATAATAAGTAATGTTGTTTTCATTAGTAAGCTTCGTATAGCAGACTTGTATAGCTTTTTCACCCGGTACAGTCAGAAGAGGACTGGCCAACCCCTCATAGCCTGGTTCCTCTCTACCCGGTACAGTCAGAAGAGGACTGGCCAACCCCTCATAGCCTGGTTCCTCTCTACCTGGTACAGTCAGAAGAGGACTGGCCACCCCTCATAGCCTGGTTCCTCTCTACCTGGTACAGTCAGAAGAGGACTGGCCACCCCTCATAGCCTGGTTCTTCTCTACCTGGTACAGTCAGAAGAGGACTGGCCACCCCTCATAGCCTGGTTCCTCTCCACCCGGCACAGTCAAAAGAGGACTGGCCACCCCTCATAGCCTGGTTCCTCTCTACCCGGTACAGCCAGAAGAGGACTGGCCACCCCTCATAGCCTGGTTCCTCTCTACCCAGTACAGCCAGAAGAGGACCGGCCACCCCTCATAGCCTGGTTCCTCTCTACCCGGTACAGCCAGAAGAGGACCGGCCACCCCTCATAGCCTGGTTCCTCTCTACCCGGTACAGCCAGAAGAGGACTGGCCACCCATCCAAGCCTGGTTCCTCTCTAGGTTTCTTCCTGGGTTCTGGCCTTTCTAGGGAGTTTTTCCTAGCCACCGTGCTTCTACATCTGCATTGCTTCCTGTTTGGGGTTTTAGGCTGGGTTTCTGTACAGCACTTTTGAGATATCAGCTGATGTAAGAAGGGCTTTATAAATACATTTGATTTGTTTAACCACCATTGAACTGTAGACCTAAGAGCACATTCTGTTTAGTCAAATTTTTTATTTATTATTTATTTTACCTTTATTTTACCTTTATTTAACTAGGCAAGTCAGTTAAGAACAAATTCTAATTTTCAATGACGGCCTAGGAACAGTGGGTTAACTGCCTGTTCAGTGGCAGAACGACAGATTTGTACCTTGTCAGCTCGGGGATTTGAACTTGCAACCTTCCGGTTACTAGTCCAACGCTCTAACCACTAGGCTACCCTGCCGCCCCTCCACTCTAACCACTAGGCTACGCTGCCGCCCCTCCACTCTAACCACTAGGCTACCCTGCCGCCCCTCCACTCTAACCACTAGGCTACGCTGCCGCCCCTCCACTCTAACCACTAGGCTACGCTGCCGCCCCTCCACTCTAACCACTAGGCTACCCTACCGTACCTTAGGCCTGTAATTTCAATACTTCTACAGGCTACAGTATCAGTCAGTCATTCATGTTATCACACAGCCTACGAGTCGTTCATGATGTGAAATGCTTTTTTAAGTTTTAATATAAAATAACAAAGGGCCCATTTTTAATAATCAGCATTAACAAATAAATAGACCTGAACCGTTCCGTTTTCGGAAATTGCGTTCACAAATGAATCCGACTGTTTTTAGTCTTTGCTGTAATAAAGGCATTACAACCCCCCCCCCCCCCCCTGTTACAACAGAATCTCTTGTACGTTTATAATTGATTGTGTCGTTTGTATTGTTTCCAAGCCGATCAGAACACCTTTATTGGTAATCTAACAGCACCTGTTTGGCATAATAATATATAATAGATAATATGCACGCAGAACTGGCTCCTTATTTGTTTTGCTTCCATCTCCGGTGTTTTCCACAACTAGTCACATTTATTCCGCACGTCTGACTTCCCCTTTACCGCCTGAGCAACCAGTAAACATTTATTTTGTCACCTCCTCTGCATCCATTTTGCTGTCAAGTGTTACGGTGTTCAGCGTTTGTTACAACCGATATGTTGGTGTGATTATGATTATGCTATAGGTCAGGCCCTGTTGTTGTGATTATGATATAGGTCAGGCCCTGTTGGTGTGATTATGATATGCTGTAGGTCAGGCCCTGTTGGTGTGATTATGATATGCTGTAGGTCAGGCCCTGTTGGTGTGATTATGATATGCTGTAGGTCAGGCCCTGTTGGTGTGATTATGATATGCTATAGGTCAGGCCCTGTTGATGTGATTATGATATAGGTCAGGCCCTGTTGGTGTGATTATGATATGCTGTAGGTCAGGCCCTGTTGGTGTGATTATGATATGCTGTAGGTCAGGCCCTGTTGGTGTGATTATGATATGCTCTAGGTCAGGCCCTGTTGGTGTGATTATGATATGCTATAGGTCAGGCCCTGTTGGTGTGATTATGATATGCTCTAGGTCAGGCCGTGTTGGTGTGATTATGATATGCTCTAGGTCAGGCCCTGTTGGTGTGATTATGATATGCTCTAGGTCAGGCCCTGTTGGTGTGATTATGATATGCTGTAGGTCAGGCCCTGTTGGTGTGATTATGATATGCTCTAGGTCAGGCCCTGTTGGTGTGATTATGATATGCTATAGGTCAGACCCTGTTGGTGTGATTATGATATGCTATAGGTCAGGCCCTGTTGGTGTGATTATGATATGCTGTAGGTCAGGCCCTGTTGGTGTGATTATGATATGCTCTAGGTCAGGCCCTGTTGGTGTGATTATGCTATAGGTCAGGCCCTGTTGGTGTGATTATGCTATAGGTCAGGCCCTGTTGGTGTGATTATGATATGCTGTAGGTCAGGCCCTGTTGATGTGATTATGATATGCTGTAGGTCAGGCCCTGTTGGTGTGATTATGATATGCTGTAGGTCAGGCCCTGATGGTGTGATTATGATATGCTGTAGGTCAGGCCCTGTTGGTGTGATTATGATATGCTGTAGGTCAGGCCCTGATGGTGTGATTATGATATGCTGTAGGTCAGGCCCTGTTGATGTGATTATGATATGCTATATAGGTCAGGCCCTGTTGGTGTGATTATGCTATAGGTCAGGCCCTGTTGATGTGATTATGATATGCTGTAGGTCAGGCCCTGTTGGTGTGATTATGATATGCTTTAGGTCAGGCCCTGTTGGTGTGATTATGCTATAGGTCAGGCCCTGTTGGTGTGATTATGCTATAGGTCAGGCCCTGTTGATGTGATTATGATATGCTATATAGGTCAGGCCCTGTTGGTGTGATTATGCTATGCTATAGGTCAGGCCCTGTTGGTGTGATTATGCTATGCTATAGGTCAGGCCCTGTTGATGTGATTATGATATGCTATAGGTCAGGCCCTGTTGGTGTGATTATGATATGCTATAGGTCAGGCCCTGTTGGTGTGATTATGATATGCTGTAGGTCAGGCCCTGTTGGTGTGATTATGCTATAGGTCAGGCCCTGTTGATGTGATTATGATATGCTGTAGGTCAGGCCCTGTTGGTGTGATTATGCTATAGGTCAGGCCCTGTTGGTGTGATTATGCTATAGGTCAGGCCCTGTTGGTGTGATTATGATATGCTGTAGGTCAGGCCCTGTTGGTGTGATTATGATATGCTATAGGTCAGGCCCTGTTGGTGTGATTATGATATGCTGTAGGTCAGGCCCTGTTGGTGTGATTATGATATGCTATATAGGTCAGGCCCTGTTGGTGTGATTATGATATGCTGTAGGTCAGGCCCTGTTGATGTGATTATGATATGCTGTAGGTCAGGCCCTGTTGGTGTGATTATGATATGCTCTAGGTCAGGCCCTGTTGGTGTGATTATGCTATAGGTCAGGCCCTGTTGGTGTGATTATGCTATAGGTCAGGCCCTGTTGTTGTGATTATGATATGCTGTAGGTCAGGCCCTGTTGGTGTGATTATGCTATGCTATATAGGTCAGGCCCTGTTGATGTGATTATGATATGCTGTAGGTCAGGCCCTGTTGGTGTGATTATGATATGCTGTAGGTCAGGCCCTGATGGTGTGATTATGATATGCTGTAGGTCAGGCCCTGTTGGTGTGATTATGATATGCTGTAGGTCAGGCCCTGATGGTGTGATTATGATATGCTCTAGGTCAGGCCCTGTTGGTGTGATTATGATATGCTGTAGGTCAGGCCCTGTTGGTGTGATTATGATATGCTGTAGGTCAGACCCTGTTGGTGTGATTATGATATGCTGTAGGTCAGGCCCTGTTGATGTGATTATGATATGCTGTAGGTCAGGCCCTGTTGGTGTGATTATGATATGCTGTAGGTCAGGCCCTGTTGATGTGATTATGATATGCTCTAGGTCAGGCCCTGATGGTGTGATTATGATATGCTGTAGGTCAGGCCCTGTTGGTGTGATTATGATATGCTGTAGGTCAGGCCCTGTTGGTGTGATTATGATATGCTATATAGGTCAGGCCCTGTTGGTGTGATTATGCTATAGGTCAGGCCCTGTTGATGTGATTATGATATGCTGTAGGTCAGGCCCTGTTGGTGTGATTATGATATGCTTTAGGTCAGGCCCTGTTGGTGTGATTATGATATGCTGTAGGTCAGGCCCTGTTGGTGTGATTATGATATGCTGTAGGTCAGGCCCTGATGGTGTGATTATGATATGCTGTAGGTCAGGCCCTGATGGTGTGATTATGATATGCTGTAGGTCAGGCCCTGTTGATGTGATTATGATATGCTATATAGGTCAGGCCCTGTTGATGTGATTATGATATGCTGTAGGTCAGGCCCTGTTGATGTGATTATGATATGCTGTAGGTCAGGCCCTGATGGTGTGATTATGATATGCTGTAGGTCAGGCCCTGTTGGTGTGATTATGATATGCTTTAGGTCAGGCCCTGTTGGTGTGATTATGCTATAGGTCAGGCCCTGTTGGTGTGATTATGCTATAGGTCAGGCCCTGTTGATGTGATTATGATATGCTATATAGGTCAGGCCCTGTTGGTGTGATTATGCTATAGGTCAGGCCCTGTTGATGTGATTATGATATGCTGTAGGTCAGGCCCTGTTGGTGTGATTATGATATGCTGTAGGTCAGGCCCTGTTGGTGTGATTATGATATGCTTTAGGTCAGGCCCTGTTGGTGTGATTATGATATGCTGTAGGTCAGGCCCTGTTGGTGTGATTATGATATGCTGTAGGTCAGGCCCTGATGGTGTGATTATGATATGCTGTAGGTCAGGCCCTGATGGTGTGATTATGATATGCTGTAGGTCAGGCCCTGTTGGTGTGATTATGCTATGCTATAGGTCAGGCCCTGTTGGTGTGATTATGATATGCTATATAGGTCAGGCCCTGTTGGTGTGATTATGCTATGCTGTAGGTCAGGCCCTGTTGGTGTGATTATGATATGCTATATAGGTCAGGCCCTGTTGGTGTGATTATGATATGCTGTAGGTCAGGCCCTGATGGTGTGATTATGATATGCTGTAGGTCAGGCCCTGATGGTGTGATTATGATATGCTGTAGGTCAGGCCCTGTTGGTGTGATTATGCTATGCTATAGGTCAGGCCCTGTTGGTGTGATTATGATATGCTATATAGGTCAGGCCCTGTTGGTGTGATTATGCTATGCTGTAGGTCAGGCCCTGTTGGTGTGATTATGATATGCTATATAGGTCAGGCCCTGTTGGTGTGATTATGATATGCTGTAGGTCAGGCCCTGTTGGTGTGATTATGATATGCTATATAGGTCAGGCCCTGTTGGTGTGATTATGCTATAGGTCAGGCCCTGTTGATGTGATTATGATATGCTATATAGGTCAGGCCCTGTTGGTGTGATTATGCTATGCTGTAGGTCAGGCCCTGTTGGTGTGATTATGATATGCTATATAGGTCAGGCCCTGTTGGTGTGATTATGATATGCTGTAGGTCAGGCCCTGTTGGTGTGATTATGATATGCTATATAGGTCAGGCCCTGTTGGTGTGATTATGCTATAGGTCAGGCCCTGTTGATGTGATTATGATATGCTGTAGGTCAGGCCCTGTTGATGTGATTATGATATGCTATAGGTCAGGCCCTGTTGGTGTGATTATGATATGCTGTAGGTCAGGCCCTGTTGGTGTGATTATGATATGCTATAGGTCAGGCCCTGTTGGTGTGATTATGATATGCTGTAGGTCAGGCCCTGTTGGTGTGATTATGCTATAGGTCAGGCCCTGTTGATGTGATTATGATATGCTGTAGGTCAGGCCCTGTTGGTGTGATTATGCTATAGGTCAGGCCCTGTTGGTGTGATTATGCTATAGGTCAGGCCCTGTTGGTGTGATTATGATATGCTGTAGGTCAGGCCCTGTTGGTGTGATTATGATATGCTATAGGTCAGGCCCTGTTGGTGTGATTATGATATGCTGTAGGTCAGGCCCTGTTGGTGTGATTATGATATGCTATAGGTCAGGCCCTGTTGGTGTGATTATGATATTCTATAGGTCAGGCCCTGTTGATGTGATTATGATATGCTGTAGGTCAGGCCCTGTTGGTGTGATTATGATATGCTCTAGGTCAGGCCCTGTTGGTGTGATTATGCTATAGGTCAGGCCCTGTTGGTGTGATTATGCTATAGGTCAGGCCCTGTTGTTGTGATTATGATATGCTGTAG